>NC_059434.1:76288199-76583199 GCF_021028975.2 Sphaerodactylus townsendi
AATCGCCTCAACTTTCTGCTTTTAATTATTCAGTGGCCGTTGCTGCTCAGTAATTACGGCTATTCATCATTTCTATAGCTTGCCCTGTGCGATGTTCTTCTCAAAGTGTACCTCATTTGTTAACTGTTGATAAAACTATTCATTTCTTTGGGCCGAGGGATTAACTATGTTCTCTCACACAACTTATGTTACTGGGTGGTGAGAATGATCTTGTGAGAAGTGAAACTCCTTATCTGGGGGGAAAAGAGGCAGACTTGATGGAGTATAACGAAATGCCTATAAATGGGTAGAATTAGCCAACTCAGTTATGTCTCTGCAGAAGAGTGGCCAGTGCAGCTCTGTCAAGGGGTTTCCACCTCTGTCTGGCCACGGGGCTGCTCAATACAGCAACTGCCATTCTCTTCCTGGAAAGCAAGATATCTCTTGGCCTTACATTTCAGTACATCTTGGACTGCTTGCTAGAATCAGCAGAAATGTCACTTGGACCTCTGGGCTTAAACTAGTTGAAGCTGTTTTGGGATGCTAGCATATTTCTGCGGTACACTGATTCTCTGCACGCTATCCTGCAGACAGAGTAGGCTTGCCTGCAGGGGCGTACTGCCCTAGGGACATGGGGACACCCATGTGCCCGGGTGCACCCACCCCCTACCCCACTTCCCTGCAGGTTGGCTTTTGAAAGCCGGAGCTTTTGAAAGCATGGAGGCTGGGGGCGAGGCTCGGGGTGGGACCCTGTCCACGAGCCCCGTCCCTGACCTGCATAGAGGTTGGGGTGTGGCCCCGCCCCCGGCCTCTGTGCTTTCAAAAGCTCCATTTTTTAAAAAGCCAGCTGGCATGGAGACCGGGAGGCGGGGTTCAGTGAGTGGGGCCACACACCCCGAGCCATGCCCACGAGCCCCTCCCTGCAGGAGTTGTCTCCGAGCGCCATTTCCCCCGATACGCCTCTGCTTGCTTGTACTGGGATCCACTGGGTCACTGGTTCTGACTTACAGCAGGAGACTGATTGGGCTACGTCACGGTAGAAGAGCTATGGAGGCATCCAGTCATCCAAGACCTTTCCCTTGGTCAAAGAGAACCAACATGGTATTTTGATCAGCATGCTGAGCTACGAACTGGAAAAGCCAAGGTCAATTCCTACTGTGTCTTGGAGCATGCAGTCACTCTCTCTTGGCTTTACATACCTCACAGGGTTGCTGTGAGGATAAATGTGGGCGAGAGACCCATTCATGTGTAACCTCTAACTGTGGGTTCTGTGGGGCAGAACTTGGAATGAGTTTGCAACAACAAATTTTAAAAACAAAATGGTTTACTTTCTTAACATACAACATCAAACATCAACATTTAACATCACACTTCAAGGTCCTGTTCAGGTTGCATTTTCAAGTCCTCCTAGTTACAGTCTACTGATACTGCCAAGTCCAATTCTTCTTTGCAAGTGGGTTGGCTCCTGAAGACTCCAAGGGCTTGATGAACAGGATTCAACATGATGAAGGTTTCCAGGAGAACTCTCACCCATTACAAACACAAAAACCCTGAAACAGTAAACTCCAACATTTACAACATAGCAAAAATAAACAACTACCTTTCCAGTAGTCCCCAACAACATTGCAGTTATCTTAACAAGGCGTTAAGGGCTTATACAAACCAAGGTCCGAGTCTGGTAGCCTTGTCTCCTCCAAACTACATGAGCTCTGCTGTAGCCTCTTGCTGCTTTGAGTCTCCACCCCTTACTGGGTCAACCCATTCTGAGCATGGGGGTTGCACATGCCATTCTGAACTACTTAGAAGGACAGGCTGAAAATGGGCTAGGTAAAGAAGGAGAAAGTCTAGATTTCTTAATAATGGGATGGATCCGTCCAGCTTTTTCACTTAGTCTCAGTCAGTTCCTCTTGTTACTACAGTCCCTGTCCCATGTGAATTTTCTCAGTGCTGGTCTCATGATCCCACAGAGCCTTTTTGGTTTGGTGGTTAAGGGAGACTCCCCTCCTGCCTTTTTCACCAGCTGAAAATCTGGTTGAACCCAATGCAGGAACTTGAGAGCCAGAGCGGGTGGTGTAGTGGTTAAGAGGGGTGCGCTCGAATCTGGAGTTTGACTCCCTACTCCTCCACATGAGCAGCAGACTGTCTAATCTGGCAAACTGGATTGGTTTCCCTGCTGCTCCACGTGAAGCCTGCTGGGTGACCTTCAGAACTCTCTTGGCCCCACCTGCCTCACAAGGTATCTGCTTTGGGGGAAGGAAGCAAAAGGAGTTGCTCAGCACGTTTGAGTTTCCTTACAGCACTTCAGGATAAATCCAAACGTGGCGTAGGAGGCTAAGAGCTCGTGTATCTAATCTGGAGGAACCGGGTTTGATTCTCCGCTCTGCCGCCTGAGCTGTGGAGTCTTATCTGGGGAATTCAGATTAACCTGTGCACTCCCACACACGCCAGTTGGATGACCTTGGGCTAGTCACAGTTCTTCTGAGCTCTCTCAGCCCCACCCACCTCGCAGGGTGTTTGTTGTGAGGGGGGAAGGGAAAGTGTAAGCCCCTTTGAGTCTCCTGCAGGAGAGAAAGGGGAGATATAAATCCAAACTCCTCCTCCTCCTCCTCCTCCTCCTCCTCCTCTTCTTCTTCTTCTTCTTCTTCTTCTTCTTCTTCTTCTTCTTCTTCTTCTTCTTCTTCTTCTTCTTCTTCTTCTTCTTCTTCTTCTTCTTCTTCTTCTTCTTCTTCTTCTTCTTCTTCTTGTCCTCCTCCTCCTCCTCCTCCTCCTCCTCTTCTAAAGGGGAGAAGGTTTGATATTCAGCAACTGTGCAGGATTGCTTGGGCAGAGGGAAGGCTGTTGCTGGACTGGGCGTGGCCCCTGGATCATATATCATCTACCGTGAACCAGGATGTCAATTTCTGTTCATTCTTTCTTTGATCTTTGCAACCTTACGATCCTACTGGGGAGACCTGACATGATCTCAGCAGCCATATAGACGGCGCTCTATTGGCAGATGGCACATTGTTTCATTTGGTCTGTTGAAGTGGGGTGTGATTTCTCTTTCATCTTGGATTCACAGCTGTCCTAAGGGACAAATTCTGTCTGCAAGGACATCCCCCCCCCCCCCCATGTTTTATGAACCTCTCATAAAAATTATGAACAGGTGACATCCTTTATGTGGCATCTGTAGCCACAGCCTCGCGATGCCCTTTCCCTTCTGCCACCTGCAGCTGAGTGCTGACACTACTGATGTTGTCAAGGGCAGCGACAATGTGCGTTCAGTACACTTTCCATCAAAACTGCACGAGAAAAACCCGCAGAATTCTTAGTGGCGCCATTCATTTTGTTCTGCAGATTTGCCCCTCTCTGTCTCCAAATCCTTCCTGATTACTTTGTTTCCCCCAGCAATTCCAGACTGTAAGTTCAATTTCCTGTTGAGCGGCTTACACGAGAAACCGCCCTGACTCATGGGTAATTAAAGAAGCTAGCGTTGGCAATTAGCCAGGAATATATTAGCATGCTGTGCTCAGTCTGGTCATGGGTGGAGCCCCTTCGCCCTCCCCTAAGCACAAAGCCCTTGCCTCCTTCCCTCCCTCCTTGCTTCTCAGACAGCCATCTCCATATGCTGATGTCTCCTAGCAAGGAAATTAAAGCAGAGTCTTGGGGAAAGTGATTTTTAGCAAGGCGACAAATGGAGAAATGAAGTGTAGTTAGCGGATGTCCATAGAAGGATAATCCATTCAGCATTTTTTGGACTACAAGAAGGATGCATAATAATCCAAGGATACCCAAAAAGTGTTTATTGTTATTTGCTGTCTATCGCAGACAGGCCAAGAGACCTTTCAGTAGCCAAAAGACAGGATATTTTCCCTTCTGAAGAGCAGCTCATGTGGTCAAACTGAGAATGCTCAGAATGATAAGAGTAAAACGGGAAGGGTATGTTTTTCTACCCTTCAGTTATTATCAATTTTTCATCTTCATTGTTGTTTTTCAGACCAGGAGATTCCTCTTATTGGTCCTTCTGCCTAGTTTTGTTGTTAGGTGTGTTGACATGTCTGTATTGCGATTGAATTGTTTAAATATTTCATACATACCTTGTTTTAGGGGTGGCCAATCTATGGTGCTCCAGATGTTCATGGACTACAATTCCCTGCCAGCAAGGCCAATTGGATAATCCTTAGAAAGAGAGAATTTCAGATTTCTTATCCCTGCTGATCTGACCTGGAAATCCTTATTTTGGGGTGCTGCGTGGTTTCCGGGCTGTATGGCCGTGTTCTAGCAGCATTCTCTCCTAACGTTTCGGATCTGAAGATGCCAGCCACAGATGCAGGCGAAACGTCAGGAGAGAATGCTGCTAGAACACGGTCATACAGCCCGGAAACCACACAGCACCCCAGTGATTCCGGCCGTGAAAGCCTTCGACAATCCTTATTTTGATTCCTCTTCTCCCTTGATTGAACCCATGATTGTTTATTTTCATGCCATTTTCTCTTCCTTTTGCACAGAATATTGTTTGTTAAAAACTAAGCACAGTAAACACGGTGTGCTGCATTTGTACACACAAACACCATTAAACTTGAACATCAAGTTTGTACGATGCGCATACATAATTGCAAACTTTTTTTGGCATTGTGCAAACAAATCTACAAAACCAACCACGTAAAGCAGAGCTCTGAAATATAAATGAATGCAAAAACAAATAAAGTAGGAGAACATTTGCTCATCCCTATCTTCGCAGGAGTTGGAGTGATTTGAAGGGCTGAAATTGGGTTTAGGACCATTTCTGGAGAAAAGATCATGTGACAGTCATTAAGAAAGCCAGCTGCCAACATTAAATTCTCTGACAGTGAGCATGAAATGACCATCCGGCTCATATTTGAGTGCCTCGTATCCGCTTTGTTTCACTGTTACGCCGTTACGAATGTTCTGTTTACGAATGTTCTGTTTTTCTCTCTCCTTGAACCTTTGTTTTGTGTCTGCAACAGGGATTCGGGAATACAAGTGGATGTGTCATATATTGCCAAACATTACAATATGAGTAAAAGCAAAGTTGACAAACCAGTTCTACGAAGCGTGGAAGTTGGGTGACCTCGGACCTCTCAGCAGTTCCTCAAGCCGGGCTACCAGAACTTGAAGCCAATTGGCTCTGGGGCTCAGGGGAATAGTTTGCGTAAAAGTATTACCAAGCCCTTGTGCGTAATGTGTAAATGACTGGAGATTCCCTCCACTAAACTTTTAATGGGGCATGCAATTTGCTAGACACGAAACATTGTCCAGTGCTGCAGAAGAAAAAGAATGTGTGTTCTAAGCTCATCAATCCTACCTCTTTGTGAGTCTGCCTACCTCTGTATGTCTACCTATCTCCTGCTCCTGAAGTGCTTTACTGCTGAAAGCAGGAACAGTCCTAACTGAAAGCTGAGGAGAAAGGAAAGTTGTAGACTGTTTGGAGAGCTTCTCTCGATCTTTCCCTTAATTGCAAAATAGCCCGCTGACACATGGGTCTCTTTCTTCCTAGGGAGCAGTATACTCCATTTCCCCTTTGCTTAACAAAGACACGTAATCTCCTTTGGTGACATCAACACCAATTATGCCATTCCTCAACAAGGGCTCAGGACCTATTTGCGTAATGTCTATAGCAAACCAATGTACATAAGGGAAGCTGCAAAGAAGAAGCCCGAGAAATACAATAGAGGTATTGATTATTTTCTTGGGGTACAGTGCTTACTTATTGAATTCTTTAGATGATGATGATGATGATGATGATGATGATGATGATGATGATGATGATGATGATGATGATGATGATGATGATGATACACATAACAACACAGCACAAGTGTCTCAATTCTATCTCTGAATACAGCGAGGAGTCCTTCCCAAGGACCTAGGATATTAGAGGTATTTGACTGCGTAGGAAGATATGTGCAGTTTCCTAGAAGTGCTAAGCTTTCTTGCAGCATGTGGACTGGATGTTCTGTCCAAGTTTAGGCTTTCCAGATGCTCTTTCAAGATTTCTTGGGATTCCTCCTAGAGCACCGACTCACTAGTGGGATTACTATTGTTGCTTTGCCACAATGCGTTCAACTTCAATTATTATTATTATTGTAGATTTCACAGCTGCACAGATCTTTAGCTGGATTTTGTTGGCTTCTCCTCATTACAATTCGAGCCCTCACCCAGAGGCCTAGGAAGTTGTAATGTATCGGCATAGTGTTTGTGCAGACTCCCAGCTTGGGGGGGCTGCCTTCTGAATCTTGACAGATGTTGAATCTTTGTTTTCATTATTACATTATTATTATTATTATTATTATTATTATTATTATTATTATTATTATTATTATTATTATTATTATTATTATTATTATTATTATTATTATTATTATTATTGTTGTTGTTGTTGTTGTTGTTGTTGTTGTTGTTGTTGTTGTTGTTGTTTAGATTTATATCCCCCCTTTTCTCCTATCTCCTCCCCTTTTCAAAGGGGCTTACAATCTTCTTTCCCTTTCCCCCTCGCAACAAACACACTGTGAGGTAGGTGGGACAGAGAGTTTCAAAGAACTGTGACTAGCCAAGGTCACCCAGATGGCATGTGCTGGAGTGCACAAGCTAATCTGGTTCACCAGATAAGCCTCTACAACTCAAGTGGCCAAGCAGGGAATCAAACCCAGTTCTCCAGATTAGAGTGCACCTGCTCTTAACCACTACACCATGCTGGTGATGTCGCAAAGGCGCTGCTCTCCATCCCACCCCACGTCCTGCACAGGGGTTGTCAACAGCTAAGTAAGACTGTAGGAGAGCTGAGAAGATGGCAGGTGAGGGTACAGGTAAGGCAACAGAGAAGAGAGGAAGAAAGTAAAGCCAGGAGAAAGGTGAATCAAAACCAGCTACAAAGAGATGTGGCCAGCTAAGGCAATATTTTGTGCACACTCCCAGAGCTTGTTGGTTGACTCGCTAGTCCCTCATAAATATTGCTACTACTGCAAACATCAGCAGTGGATTTGTCCTTTGTATTGCAAACCTTAGCTAGGGGGTGCATGGAATTTACACTCAGCAGGTGGCAATCGGCTATGCAGCCCTGCTAGCACCGTCTCATGCACATCCAATAATTCCTTCTCTTGGTGTTCTAAGAACAACCTAGATCTGCCGGGTAGCAAGTCTAACTGGTATCACTTTGAAGCTGTCAAAGAATGCAAGGTTTCCCAGCTGATGTGGCTGTTCATTCTTCTTCACTTAAAAAAAAGAAAGAAAATACACTGACTTTTCAATACAATGTATGAATATCATAAAGGACAGGTTATAAAATACAGAAAGTCATTAAATCTTGAGTGTAACAGTCCCAGGTTTCAGGGGAGGGTAAACCAAACTGCTGGCTTGATTTGAGTTCGAACAGTACCTCACACACAAGTGGAGAAGCATTAATTCACACCTGGGGTGTGTGTGGGGAGAGGGGGACGTGTGAACACGAGGCTCACGCATGCTGCATGAAATCATGATTTGTTGCATTCCATCTGATCCACGTGGATCAGGATCTTTCATTCACCAAACGTCACCAACCCATCCCTGTCAGCCTGTCCAGTCAACAGGAGCCTTTTTGCTTAGGCTCATTCCGCACATGCAGAATAATGCACTTTCAAACTGCTTTCAGTGCTCTTTGAAGCTGTGTGGAATAGCAAAATCCACTTGCAAACAGTTGTGAAAGTGGTTTGAAAACGCATTATTTTGCGTGTGCGGAAGGGGCCTTAGAGTTGGAACGGTTGCTCAATTGCTGCTCATTTCAACCTCGAACCTCTTGTTAAACCTCAGTTGCTGACCATGGTTCTGGAATCAGCAAGCTTCAAATGTGCTTACCCTGAACAACCAGTGTCTTCCAAAGCAGCCTGACCTTCCTTGATTTCTCACACTTTCGTACCAGTGCTGCAATTTCTGTGCCAAGAGATGGTGAACAGCTGCTCCCCTTCCCTTTATTTTTTGCTCCTTATTGGAAGAGGATCAAACATAGTTCTTTTGGAAGAGCAGTAGGCATCATGTACTAATTGTTGACAAGCTGAAAGCGGTAAGTAGCTTAAGAAAAAGGTTCTTCCTCAAGAGTTTAAATACTTGTTTGTCGCTTTGAGGAAGCAGCTTGCGGCTGAGTGTTAATAGAGTGGGAGTCCGGGGATCTTTAAAAAATTTCATAGAAATGCAAAAGTTTACAAAAGATTATGTTTTGATTTGCTACTACAACTGAGATTGGAGTTCCGTAGCTCTAGTAAGTGTGGCTTTTACTGATCCATTCATCCCACTGAAGCAAGAGCTTTAATGGAGAATTTGCAGTAACCAAGGATTGTAAATGTCAGAAGCTTGCTTTTGAAACATGCTGCTGGATTCTAGATGCTAACTGTGCCGTGCGCGTGGCAGTTCTCCCGTGAAAAACAGGGTCATCTGATTTCATGTACAGAAAGCTTGCCGACAGTGTTCTTACCCTTCAGATAGTGACATGTGTCTGTTGGTGGGTGGTTCTTTTCTGTAGTGGCTTTCCTGAGCTGGGTAGCCCCAAGCCAGCATGATCATGTCAGAGCTCAGAAGCTAAGCAGGGTTAGCCCTGGTTAGTATTTGGATGGGCAACCTCCAAGGAACGCTAGGGTGGTGACAAGGAGGAGGGCCATGACAAACCACCTTGGAATGTATCTTGCCTTGAAAACCCTAAAAGAATGCCATAAGTCAGCTGTCCCTTGATGGCACAAAAGAAAATCACAATTTGGAAGCTCCTTCCCTTGGGAAATTTGCTTGGAGCATGGCAATGGGCCAGCCTGTGGCTTTCTAGTGACACCACAGGTCGATTTCCAGTCCATCCCTTGAAAGAAATACAGTTCAACTTTAGCTGGGATACCTGTCGTCAGCTGCATTTATATAAGGGTAGAAATATTGATAGCAGCAGAACAGAACTCATCCTTTTCATTATCCTTCGGAATCACGTTAGGTTTGATTTTATGGCTTGCTTGGTTTTATGTCTTATTCACTATTGATAATTTTGATAAAAAATTTTTTAGTGATTTTGTTGTATTGTTTTATTTTGTAAGCTGCCTTGCCCAGTCTGATGGAATACTCTGTCAAATGAGATCCAGGCCTGTGGGACTCCTTGCAGTTTTGCAGGTCATGCAAGACAGAACTGTTCTGCCACGCTTATGCTTGAGGGCTGAAGTAGTTTACCTGCTAACTGACCTTCCTTTTCCCCCTTTCCTCTTTCTGTTCCCCCTTTCTCCTTCTTTTCTCTGCTTTTCTTTTCCATATCCTTCCCCTTTTCCCCATTGTTTTCTTTCCCCTCCCCTCAGTGGTGCATTTGCCTAGTGCCACTAATCTGGTCACGTGGGGGTGCAAAATCAGCCCCCCATGTGACCAGGAAGATGGCAAGTCAGCAGGAAGTCCTGCTGCCTCATCATCTTCGGGTGCCCTCGACCCCGCCCATGTCATCATCGACATGAGCAGGGTCGAGGGTGCCTGGCTGCTGCCCCCCCCACTGTCCAGCAGTCAGCAGTCCCTTCTGCCCTCCCCCCTGAGCCCCACCCCTGGCCTCAGGAGCAGCAGTGGCGTGGGGGCTAAGAGCAGGTGCACTCTTATCTGGAGGCACCGGGTTTGATTCCCAGCTCTGCCGCCTGAGCTGTGGAGGCTTATCTGGGGAATTCAGACTAGCCTGTGCACTCCCACACATGCCAGCTGGGTGACCTTGGGCTAGTCACAGCTTTTCGGAGCTCTCTCAGCCCCACCCACCTCATAGGCTGTTTGTTGTGAGGGGGGAAGGGCAAGGAGGTTGTAAGCCCCTTTGAGTCTCCTATAGGAGAGAAAGGGGGGATATAAATCCAAACTCCTCCTCCTCCTCCTCCTCCTCCTCCTCCTCCTCCTCCTCCTCCTCCTCCTCCTCCTCCTCCTCCTCTTCTTCTTCTTCTTCTTCTTCTTCTTCTTCTTCTTCTTCTTCTTCTTCTTCTTCTTCTTCTTCTTCTTCTTCTTCTTCTTCTTCTTCTTCTTCTTCTTCTTCTTCTTCTTCTTCTTCTTCTTCTTCTTCTTCTAAAAGCAGGTCTTGGAGGCCAAGGGACTGCCAGCTGCTGTTTGGGAGCTGGGATTAAGGGGGTGGCGGCAGCAGGGAGCATCAGCCGAGGGGCAGAGTCCCCCTCTGTCCCCAGGTGCAGGGGGGGGGGTGCCCGTAGACAATTTGACTCCGGGTGCCGTTTCCCCCGATGTGCATCTGCCTCCCCCTTCCTTTTGAATTAAATATAATTTCTGTTTTGGGAGGGGGGCTCAGATGACACATCCCCTCCCTCCAAGTTGGATTGAATGGTGCCAAGATGCTGTGAGAATTAAAATTTACATGGATTGTTTTAATACTTATTGGTTTTAATGTTTATGTGGATGTTGTCAGCTGCCCTGAGCTCATGTAGGGAAGGGCGGCCTAGAAGATGAAGAAATAATTAAGATAAGTTTCATATACACTTTATGAATGAATGAACAAATATGGATGTGTTAGACATCCAGTACAGCCCTGTTCTAGGAGGAAAAAAAAACTTAAAATGCAAACTCCGAAGCAGGAATTATTGTTGGATCTTTCTCAGCCTTTGAGTTGTAGAGCAATAAAAAGAAAAGGTTGACATGTAATTATTTGACGAATCCTTCCTTCCATTTGATAAAGCCCCTTTTTCTGCTGTTGCTGATGCTATCAATGAGTACAGGAAGTAGGCACATATTTCACATTTATGCTCTTATGCTTCATACACTTCTTGCTGGGATGTAGAAATATTTCTGATCATGATGTGGCCCCTGTGAAATATAGCATTCGGGGAACATACATTTCTGCGCGTGTAATTTTTCCATCCTTGCAGCTCTTTCTGACATCAACCAGGGGCGAAATGGAAGAACCGAGCTGCCGTTATTTACATTGTTCATGCGGCCACTGTCTCCGATACCTTCCAAAATCACACCTAAATCACAACAGAAAGAAAACCAGTTACACATGTCGAGTTAAAACTCCCAGTGTGAATTTGTGAGGTTTGCTGAGCTTTACTTTTATTTGAGCTATTGTGGCTCAGCTGTAGAATCGTAGGTCCCTTCCGCACATGCAGGATAATGCACTTTCAATCCACTTTCATAATTGTTTGAAAGTGGATTTTGCTATTCCGCACACCAAAATCCAGCTTCAAGGGGCATTGAAAGTGGATTGCAAGTGCATTGTTCTGCATGTGCGGGAGGGGCCATAGAGTGGGAAAAGGCCATACAGGCCATCTAGTCCAACCCCTTGCTCAATGCAGAATCAGCCTAGAGCACAGGTGTCAAACTCGCAGCCATCCAGATGTTCATGAACTACAATTCCCACCAGCCCTTGCCAGTATAGCCAATGCTCATGTTGGGAGGAACTGATGGGAATTGTAGTTCATGAACATCTGGAGGGCCGTGAGTTTGTCACCCCTGGCCTAGAGCATCCCAGACAAATGTTTGTCCTGCTTAAAGACTCCCAGTGAGGGGGAGCTCACCACCTCCCTTGGCAGCTGACTCCGCTGCTGCGCAACTCTTATTGTAAAGTATTGCACAACTCTTACTGATTCCACTGTTGCACACTTTGACTGTACTCTTTCTGCCTATAATTTGAACCCATTATTGTAAGTCCTGTTCTTCTGCCAACAGGAACAGTTCCCTGCCTTCCCCTAAATGACACAAAAATTATCTCCAAGGCAGGCAGAGGACTCTGGGCTGAGTCTCTGGAACCTCCACTCAAAAATGATCAGATATTAGGTGGGGAGACTTTGGAGAGCTTCTGCCAGGCTGAGTACACAACACTGACTTTGATGGAACAAGGATCTGATTTGTGAGGCAGCTTCATGTCTTTATGTATCTGTTGAGAGCACAGGTGTCAAATTTGCAGCCCTCCAGATGTTATGGACTACAGTTCCCATCATCCCCTGCCAGCATCATGCTGGCAGGGGATGGTGGGAACTGTAGTCCATAACATCTGGAGGGCGCGAGTTTGACACCTGTGGTTTAGAGGAAGACCAAGTGCAGTACCTTGGAAGAGGGAAAGAGCTAAATTTGAGTCTAACAGCACCTTATGGAGGAACAAGATTTTTTGAGATGTCAGCTTTCAAGAGCTCCCTTTATCAATTTCTGACAAAGGGAGCTGTAACTCTCAGAAGTTGACATCCAGAGGGTTATCTTGCAGTAACCAAGGATTGGTTATCTGGATCCGACTCTAGCTCTTCTAGCACAGACCACTATGAGCATCCTGCAAAACTACCTTGTTGGAAGAGGAGAGGGATGGAAATGTACCAGAAACATAGGTTGATAAGTAATCTTACTGTCCGAAAGCGCATTCATGCATATGCATGGGATCTGGGCACACAATCAGGAATTGTGCTGGTTGTGGTGGGTTTTCCAGGCTGCGTGGCCGTGGTCTGATAGATCTTGCTCCTAACGTTTTGCCTGCATCTGTGGCTGGCATCTCTACCGGACCATGGCCACGCAGCTTGGAAAACCCACCACAACCAGTTGAATCTGGCTGTGAAAGCCTTTGACTATACAAAGGAATTGTGCTGTTTGCAAGGTTTCCCATTGCATAGAGGCACTGTGTACATCTGTAAGGGGTTTAGAAAGTAGTGTGTCCCCTGTCACTATTCGCAACTATTTCCTCCAATGCTTTTTAAAGTCCTTCTGGATGGTACCGACCTTCGTCCTCCTTCCCTAGCACAGTATCCATGATCTGGTGGGTAAATTTACCTCAGCACAGCCAGCCGGGGCATCCATTATTTCCACACAAGTGATCTTTCCATTTGTCTGCTTATTACCAGACAGCAGTAAGTCGATGTGATGTTGCTGTGGGAACCTACTGTGTTCTTTCAGCCATCCATTTCTCTTCACTGTGACCCTGCTGTTCATAACAACTAGGTATACGTTGAAAGCTCTCCGAAGCTCACTAATTTCCTCTTGCTGTCTAGCAATCCCAGTCCAGTGGTATGCCACAATAGCACCAGCTGGAGACAACATATTCCTAGCAACAATAATCTAAATTGCCCAGTATAGAAGAGCTATGTTTGGGTATTGAATTAAAAATCCCATGTGTTGTGGGATGGAGGATGGTGACATAACCTGATCTTTTCCTGTAGTTTTTGTACAGGAAATAGAGACTAACAAAAAAAAACCCCCTGCTACGTGCAGGTTTTTGTTAGTGTCTCTATTATTAGTCCTTGTTTTAAATTGTACTGGGTTTTTAAATTTTTGTTTTATATTTGACATGAAACAAGGAACAAGGTTGGCCAAACCCCAAAAAACTTGCCACACAACAGGAATAGCACAGGTTGCTGTTTCTTGAACCGGTGCCTTTTCCATGTTTTCCATTGGACTGTGAATGAAATATTTATAGAGGGAGAACCTTATGGACTCATGGAATCATTCCTGATTATGTTATTTTGTGAACATTGCACTTATGCACTTTAGTCATTGTTGGTATTAACACTTCCTTGTGCAATTCCTGTTGTGCGGCAATTTTTTGGGGTTTGGCCAACCTTGTTCTTTGTTTCTTGTTTAGTCTTGCCCTCATTCTTCCTTTCCATTTTTATTTGACATGCCAGTTTTTGCCTTGTTAATTAAGTTTTTGTGGACTTTCAGCTGTTTGCTGACTTGCTATGTCCCTTGAGTTTCAAGAATAGACAGTGGGATATAAATGCTTTCAATAAGTAATGTACAGTATGGCTTGGATCCAGCAATGCAAAAGCAGAAACATAAACAGGCTTAGCAAATACAAATGCAGTTAGCATAGTTCTGCCTTGTCAAGAACTTGTATGATGCCTAGTGGTTTGCTCCCTGCATGTTTTAGTGCGGAGAAACTCATTTTAAAATATCTTGTGCAAGCAGAAGAAAAGTGGCGATTCAATAAGATGCTGGCAAGACTGTTAGCAAGCCTGGGAAATTTAACAGTGGAATTTGGGAAGGGATTATGGAGCAGCTATTGTAGTCTTTTTCTTGTGTTTTTGTTTGTGAGCTCTAGTGCAAGAAGAATTTTGTGCCTTTTCTAACTCAATAAGTGCCCTATAAATTGCATATAAAAACTGTGCAATATGAACACACAAATGCAAACAAGACTGTAGCAGACATCTCTCTGTGATACACCTCTGAAGATGCCAGCCACTGATGCAGGTGAAATGTTAGGAACAAGATCCACCAGACCACAGCCACACAGCCTGGAAAACCCACCACAACCCCCTGTTAAACTTCCCAAGCTTGTTAACTGTCTTGCTAGCATCTGATGAAGTAGGTAATCCTAAACTAAAGCTCCTTCGCTGCTCTGTAAATTTAAAATAAAATGGTGTTGAAACTAGATTTTCTCAAAATTATTCTCTGTGATAACACAGTTACACTTGAATAAATTGAAATTGGGAACATTCAATCATCTTGCAAACAGAATGATTTTTGATAAACTTGCCCTGTTGTTTTCTTCCATTCCTATACTCTGATCATATATTGATAGTTTGACATTGATACAACATTCCAAACTCTAGGATGCTCTTCAGACATGTCGTATGTCTCTTCGTATGCTCTTCGTATGTCTTGTTCTACATAGCAATAATAAACACAAGAGGGATTCTCACTGTGTTTAGTCAATGACGTCTTTAGCTTAGTGAAGTCACTGGGGGATTAGGAATCAGTTCTAAGGCCCTATCCATTTCCTCAGAGGTTTACAGAAAGCAAATGGAAAGACCCCAAAATAAGAAGCTTAAGTTACGAAGCAGACAGCTACTGAGCGAAAACTTTACGCTCATATGGCAAAAAAGTGACTAAGGGCGATTCCGCACATGAGTAAAATAGGTTCGGCCCAGTTCCCTGAGAAGGATACTAACCTAGGTCGAAGCCATTGTTGTTCCCCACTGCAACCAGCTTGATCCCAGCTCGGAGGGTGGAATCATCCTGTGCCTCTTTGCCGCTCCGTTCCGATTGGCTACTGTTCTACGGCCATGTTCTGTCTATCCCCTCACACGTTATTAAAAAAACTGCCACAGGAGTGGAGGGACGAAGGTGGCGTTTTTTGATTGGCCAGCTGTACGCATGCCTGAAACACTCAGCTGTGATTGACTGAATGGGGGACTCCTGGCACCAGAGATTCCGCACTTTACTGGAATTAAGCTGAGTTCGAGCGTGGTTCCCTGAAAAAGTAGTAGTTCCCAACTGGAGTCAGAAATTTGACCGTTACACGGGGCGAAGCTGGTACAAAACCACGTCAATCCCAGTGGTTGTGCGGAGCACTTAGGTTGAACGCAGCTCGAACTTAGGTCGATAATGCAAGTGCAGAATCGACCTAGAGGACAATTAGAATAACAATGTATATAGCTGGCTATAGAACCTGAAAGTTCAGAAGTCATGAGAGAATCATGCTAGGAAGGAAAAGGTGAAGCTGTAAAACAGGCCCCAGACAGAGGTGAATTTTAACTTCAGGAGGCAGATCTGGAAAGGGTCCAGGTAAGAGGGACAAGCCAGCTTTCTGCATTGATGCACAAAGAGATTCCCGACCATTATCTTGCAGTAGAGAGCCAGCATGGTGTCGTGGTTCAGAGCAGGTGGACTCTAATCTGGAGAACTGGGTTTGAGTCCCCATTCTTTCAAATGAGCAGCGGACTCTTATCTGGTGAACTGTTTCCCCACTCCTACATTCCTGCTGGGTGATCTTGGCCTTGTCACAGTTCCCTCACCTACTTCAGGAGCAGCAGTGGCGTAGGAAGCTAAGAGCGTGTGTATCTAATCTGGAGGAACCGGGTTTGATTCCCAGCTCTGCCGCCTGAGCTGTGGAGGCTTCTCCGGGGAATTCAGATTAGCCTGTGCACTCCCACACACGCCAGCTGGGTGACCTTTGGCTAGTCACAGCTTCTCGGAGCTCTCTCAGCCCCACCTACCTCACAGAGTGTTTGTTGTGAGGGGGGAAGGGCAAGGAGATTGTAAGCCCCTTTGAGTCTCCTGCAGGAGAGAAAGGGGGGATATAAATCCAAATTCTTCTTCTTCTTCACAAGGTGTCTTTTTTAGGAGAGGAAGGGAAAGGAGTTTGTAAGCCCCTTTGAGTCTCCTTACGGGAGAGAAGGCGGAGCATAAATCCAAAATTCTTCTTCTTTTCCTTATCAATTCAATGGGGTCTATTCATTGTTGTTCCCATTTGTTGTTCCCAATGTCTGAATTGGCATATGTACTGTCAAGCGCAGGAAGGCTGAAATGGGATTGTGAACTAACCTTCCTGTCTAGCCAATCAGGTGGTTTCGAAAACTGATCTGCATACATTTTAAATTGCCCCTTCTAGTTTTTGCAGGTGGGCGATAGTACCGAGAAAAGACTTGAAAACTGCTCTAAGAGGTCAACTTTATTTTGTTCTAAAAGAGGAGAACTCGGCCAGTGAGTCCTTAGTCCTAAGCTGCTTGAGTCCTGTTTGGTGGTGCCCTCAATGCATAGCCAATTTATGGAGACCCCTCATGGAGTTTTACGGCAAGAGCGGAAGGCTCATTCCGCACATGCAGAATAATGCACTTTCAAACTGCTTCCAGTGCTCTTTGAAGCAGTGCGGAATAGCAAAATCCACTTGCAAACAGTTGTGAAAGTGGCTTGAAAACGCATTATTTTGCCTGTGCGGAAGGGGCCGAAGAGAGGTGGTTTGCCATTGCCTGCCTTTATAGAGAAGCCCTGGACTCCCTTGGTGATCCCCATCCCAGTACTAACCAGGCTATACTTTGCTTAGCTTCCAAGATTTCGCCAGCCTGGACCGTCCAGATCAGGCTTGAGTCCTGTGTATTAGCCATTAAAATAGCAGCTGCTTTCATTTGCTTTGTGCCAGGGATTCCCAACATGTTTGAGCCTGCGGGCATGTTTGGAATCCTGAACTGGCATGGCGGATGTAGCAACAAGAGGCACAGCCACAAGAGACACAGCCAGCGGCAAAATTATTGCCACAGCTTAACTTCAGCAGGACAGTTCAGATTCCTGTGCAGTGTTCATTTTTTTAAAATTGATAATTTTATTGGATAAGAAGGATTAACAATTTGAATTTCAGTTATTGCAGGATTAACAGAAATTGCTGCATATAGGTTTTTGCATAAAGTTATTACATGAAAAAAATCTATCCATTTAAAAACAACTCATTCTAACTTATGTATTTCAATTTTTAAAATAATATACTTCCAGCTAGGATACATATAATCTAATACATTTAATTCAGTTCAATTTTGATCTATCTATTTAGTATATATACTTGTTGCTGTTTTATACAGAAAAAGATTTGTATATTAGATTCTAACTAGCTGACCTGAGATACATATAAACTAGTCCATCATATCTATATACTTCATCTTCGTTACTTAAATCTAATATTTCCTCCTTAATAATTGAGATTGAATAAGGTTTGTTACATCAATACATACATCAATACATATTATCTATACATAAAAGGGTGTTAATCATAAAAGAAACAACTGACACTTGGTCTTCCGTAAAGTGCTAATGTTAAAAAAAAATCTGCACAACCAATCAAATCTCCAATAGTCAGAAGCCACACCCACTTCCTAAAAACACTTGGTGGACACCAGAAACAATGTTGGTGGATGCTGTGGTGCCCACAAGCGCCATGTTGGATACCCCTGCTTTATGCTTCCTCTCCAGTGTTGTCAGTTCATGTAAGTCTGCCTATGTCGTAGGAGCATCATTAAGCTGTCATAAGGAGTTAGCGCAGACAGAACAAAAGTGCCGTCCTAGATATCAAATTGCCGTTGGGCAGCGCTGGTGAATATTCAACTCAGGATTGAAATAGAAATATCATAAAGGATTTAGATTTTTTTTTCACTCACTGCTACCAAAACGGAAGTGGTTTGTCAGTCTACATAGAAGAAAAATGGAAAGGTTTGGATTTATACCCCACTTTTCTTAACTGCCAGGAGTCTCAAAGCAGCTTACAAAATTCCTTTCCCTTCCTCTCCCCACAACAGACAGTCTGTAAGGTAGGGGGAGCTGAGAGAGTTCTGTATTCATAGAATACAGCAAGCAAAGCAAAGCCTTTATTGGCATAAATAGAACAACAGCAACAAAACACAGCAAACATAGAAAATTTTAAAAGCAAAAAGGATAACCTCAGGTAATTACATATTGCTACTGGCTCTGAATTATTTCCATAACAAAGCTTGCAACCTCTTCACAAAAAACAGAATCAGAGTTATTCAGCAAGAGAAATAATCTACTCGAATCTGTTAACTCAGATTGGAAGAGAGGATGTAGATTGACATATTTAGATCTAATTTTTAGCAAATTTAGTGCAATGTAATAGCTGGTGAGCCAAACTATGAATATGCCAAGATCACCCAACAGGGTTCATGTGGAGGAGTGGGGAATTGAACCTGGTTCTCAAGATTAGAGTCCACCCCTCTTAACCATTACAGCATGCTGGCTCTCTAGGGAACATGAGGGCTTCTATCCCAAGTGGTTGTTCCATGGGAGTTACACCAGTGCTGACAAGGGAGTGGCATCTCCATTTGGGAGGAAGAGGAAGTTGTTTTTCACAGGTTTTCTCCTCTTTACTGTAGTCCCCTCCCCAATATTCCTTTCATACTATCCCTGGGGGTATACTGGCCTAAAAAGCACAGTTCTCAGAGACCCAGAAAGAACAAGGGGAGCAGGAAGCAGGAAGTTTGTCTTTATCTAGCACAACCTTGCATACATTGCCGACAATGCAGAATGAAGTATTCATATTGTTTTACAGTTGCCTAAAGTTGTCCCGAAGGCCAAATTAGACATGATGGCATCCTCAGCGTGGCCACAAGGATGCCAACACCACTTCCATAAAGTCATTTAAAAATACTACAATGAGGTGGCAGGTTGAAGCACTTTTGTCATCCCTCCTCCCAGACACACACGCTGGGCTTTTCCGTATTCTTTTTTCCTTCAAATTCCTGTTTCGTTGGAATTTTTTAAAAAAGTTCTTCGTATGTTTGCTGCCTCTAGTGGTCCATTCTATATCAACATCCAATTTTATCCAGGGTAAAAAGTTGCTGTTTAAATCGGTTGGAAAATAAGCTAGATGTAATCATCTTCTGTTTTAAATCTCCACCAGAGGGAGTAATACATGTGCAGAACTTAAAAAAACACACACACCAAAGAAACTGACATTTTGAGACAAACGAAATGTGTATGTGGAAAAGGCCTTATCGAGTGCTAAACATCTGCACCCAGTGGTGGGATTCAGCAGGTTGCACCACTTTGGCAGAACCGGTTCTTAAAATGGTGCTTGAAGGGCAGCTTCTCACAGCTGGAGCCTGCAGAACTTGTTCTCCCACATTTTATGGCATTTCACCACCATTGCCGGGTTTTATGGCTAAATATATGAGTAATTTAATCAATCCACATCTCCGTAGATATTTTATGCTTGCTCGGCTTAATGTGCTACCGACTGCCCAAACAAGAGGCAGATATCATGGCATCCCACAGGAGAACAGGACTTGTTCCTGTGCAGCGGGCCTACCTGAAACAACTGAACACGTGCTCCTTCATTGTAAAGATTTGGAAGTCCATCGGTTGCTTTTTCTCGAGGCCATCTTGAAGAAATTCTCAGTGAGATCAGACAAGGAAACAGTTTCATACTTGCTTAGTGACCATCATCCCCACATTACTGAATCAGTTGCCAGGTTTTTAACAAAGGCACTTGGATCAAGAGTGAAACCTTTGTGTAAATTTTAGTCAATTGGTTTTAACATAATTTGTATTTTACCACTCTTTATATGCCATTAAAGGTTTTGTATTTGTATTTTGTAAAATGGTGCTTGTAAATAACCAGTTGTAAAATTATTGGAATCCCACCGCTGGAACCAGTTGTTGAATTATTTGAATCCCACCACTGGCTGCACGCTATATCTGTTTTAGCACTTGAAAAGGCAGTGGGGTGGGGGACAAGAGCACCCTTACTGCTGGCCCCATGGCATTTTTAGATGACTTTAAAAATGATGGTGGCATCCCCCTGAAGGCCACGAGCAGCAGTGGCGTAGGAGGTTAAGAGCTCGTGTATCTAATCTGGAGGAACCGGGTTTGATTCCCAGCTCTGCCGCCTGAGCTGTGGAGGCTTCTCTGGGGAATTCAGATTAGCCTGTACACTCCCCCACACACCAGCTGGGTGACCTTGGGCTAGTCACAGCTTCTCGGAGCTCTCTCAGCCCCGCCCACCTCACAGGGTGTTTGTAGTGAGGGGGGAAGGGCAAGGAGTTTGTAAGCCCCTTTGAGTCTCCTACAGGAGTGAAAGGGGGGATATAAATCCAAACTCTTCTCTTCTTCTTCTATTTTGGCCCTGAGGGAAGAACACACAGATGGCAATAAAGATAAAGCCACCGAATGAACACTCAGAAAAAGTTTCTTCTGGCAGCCATAAGCTTGAATCCTGTGTAGTAGAAGCAGAGCTCTGCTATGTGAATGGCAACTTTCCCACCTCCTCTCCTCCTGCAACAGGACTCCCCCCAAATTGTGCCCTCACAGAGGAACATAATTGAAGTCAACATGGGTCTGATAGAAGGATGGAATCTGCCAAAAAATCCCCCCCTTTTTCAGAAACAGGTGCCTTCCACAAGCCAAAGGATAAATAAAGATCCAAACCACCCTCTTACAGAAACATGGCAAAGGATGAGTGATGTTGTTGCTTTAATAAAAGATGGCCGCGATGCACTTGCTATGACAGGCTGTGCCAGTGGAGCATCTGTCTTAATTCTACGGCAGATGCGGTGGATGCAAAATTAAGAATTACTTCATGTTCAAAAGCAATGCCTGAGCTCGAAATGGCTCGCCTGAAAACTGCTGCAAACCAAGATTTATGCCAGAAAAAAAAAACAACCTTGGATTTTTGCAGTTGGTGAGAAGAGTGTAGGCAAAATTTAAAGCACCAAATTTTTAAAAAGTGCTTAGAACTTTCGACCAGCTTCGTGACGATATATTGTTTTGTTGGGTGTAGAAAGAAAAGGCTCAATTGCAAGCATTGCAAAACTCAACGAGGAATGCTATCATCTGACAACAAGCTCCCCTCCAAAAGTTAATTCCTGAGGATCACAGAACCTGTACGGGGCAGTAGCCCGAATGGAGTGGTGACCTGCAGCAAGGGAAGGACGGAAAGGGAAACCGCCCAGGCAGCACAACTGTGCTCTGGAAGACGGAGGAGAGTGTGGTTTTCCTCTCTTCCCCACCGTCAGCTTGACCTACTGACCCACATATCTCTTATTATTCCATGCAGGTCTTGTACCGCAAGAATCAGCTCTCCTGGGTTTGGAAGGGACTTCTGAGAGAAGAGCAAAGGGGGGGGGGAAGAGATCCTTATAAACAGCCCCTTTGGGTGTCATTCAAGCTAGTATTTATAAATACTGGTCATTACTATAGCTGGGGGTAGCAAAGACTAAGCAGTCTGCCTTTTCCGATTCACTTTCCAGCTTTCTCTGTGTTAGTCGCAGTAGATTATGGCTGAAATGACAGATCTTACATTTTCTGCCAGCCCCCCGCCCCTTTCCAATCTTAAAATCCCTTTCCAATTTATGTGCCTGCCCTATTACCACTTTTAATATATAACTTGGGGTCTGTCTGACAGAATTCTGCCGCTGATAGCTCCTTACCAATAGATCTCAGGTGCTACCCCCAAATGTTTCATCTCAGCCTGCATGAAAGAAAAATTCCCTGGGTCGTGCCGTTTTCCGGTATCAGTGAGAGGCACCAGGCCATTTGTAGAATCAGAGCCAAAAAAGCAATATACAGATCTTCCAATCAACCTCCCTCCCCCCCCAAAAAAGTCTGGAGAGCTTACAGTATTCTTCAGGGAAATGTACGTACATGACTTCTGGCATAATTGAAGTTAATGAATTTTTCTAGTAGCCCAATCTGGGGTGGGAGGGGGAAGGGAGTTGTGGAAGTGGCAGTGCCCTATGCTGGTGGATTTGCCCTCTCTGGTGTTTTGGGACACACAAGTAGGTCACCCCTCACACCAAGATGAGTGTCACCTGTGACATCACTAGCTAGCCTGTGAACACCCGGCTTCAGATCGACACTTGGCCTTTGACACTCACTGACTGCATGATCTTGTGCCAGACAAGTCACCCTCATGACATCATGGGGTGGTTGTGTGGATAAAATGGAGGAAGGAAAAGCTATGTACCAACTCCAGATTGGTAAATTCCTGGAGGTTTGGGAAGGTAGGGTTTGGGAAGACGGGGGGACCTCAGTGGGGTATAACGCTACGGGTTCTACCCTCTAAATCAGCTATTCTCTCCACAGGAACTGGTCTTTGTAGTCTGGAGATCAATTGTAATTCTGGAACATTTCCAGGTTCCACCAGGAGGTTAGCAACCCTAGCTAAGTATTCCATCCTGAGCTTCTTGGAGGAAGGTTGGCATAAAATGTTGGGTCCGCCATTTTTAAAGGAAGGAAGGAAGGAAGGAAGGAAGGAAGGAAGGAAGGAAGGAAGGAAGGAAGGAAGGAAGGAAGGAAGGAAGGAAGGAAGGAAGGAAGGAAGGAAGGAAGGAAGGAAGGAAGGAAGGAAGGAACTAAATAAAAGCCAGGCTCAATCAGATGTCAAAGATGACATCTCCTTGACCTTTAAGCTTTGTGTTGGAAAGAGCAGTTGAACTCATGAAGCTACATTGTACTGAGTCAGACCATTGGTCTGTATTGCAGTTTTTCCCCATGATCTCAGATGGGGTTCTTTCACATCAACCACCACCTTAGGCTGTTTTTGCACAGTCACAATATCCCGGGGTAGAACCGAGATCTTACATACCGTGGCTGATTTGTCGTGGTTTCTCCTTCCGCATGGCTCCCAGGGGGTTCCAAGGAGTTGAGGCAGGACTGGGATGTAAAGCCAACACAAACATTTGTTGTTCCCAGCGTCTGTTGATTGGTGGGGTTGGCCAGAGTGGCGAGGTGGGAAAAATAGACTAGTTCTGCCCTGGTTATGCTCCCGTGTTGTTTGCACGGCAGTGGGGTCAGCAGGGTCGCACAGGAGCATTTTTAAAAGTACCACCTCTTTGGCGGTTTTTGGAAGTCATGGGGCAAAGGGAAAATAGCGGTGCAAAACCGGGGCAGACCCTGTGCAGCTTCGGGAACCGTGCGTAATTCCTGGCGGCACGGGGATATTTTCTGTGCTCACTCTGGGATATCCTGACAGTGCAAAAACAGCCTTACTTTTTTTTGTTGCAAATAGAGATGGCTAGAGATAAAACTGGGGATCTTCTGCATGCAAAACCAGTGCCTTAATCACTCTGCCGTGACTCCATCTCACAGTTGGGGCTGTTTTTGTCAGCACTTTGCAGAATCTGTTCCTTCCAAAAAAACCCCTTCTTTTGAGCTATTAAAGTCCTCTATTGGATTTCCGCTTTGGAAACAGATGGGATAGTGGGAATCATATGGTCACAAAAGATAAATAAAGGTATGTTCATTCGCTCCAAGTTAGGATTGAAGGAGCATTGTGGGTCTTAAAAAACTGAAAGCTACCAATTTAGTGAAGAATGATGCACATGTTGTATTGGCGTAGATTCTGGTAGTAACATCTGCATGAGATCATACTGGAAATATTCTACAAAATGTTCAGCAAGGGGTCCACATCAAAACAAGTTACCCACAAAATTGTTTTTGAGTTCCTCTCTCCAGATGATTCCGCAACTGAATGGGTGGGAAGAGCAATATAATATTTTAATGTCGATTGCTGTGCATATAAATGAGGACAGGAATGGGTGTTTGATGTTAATATTGTGCTGAAGTTGACAGATTTTATAGTTTTCATTGGCAAACCAAAAGTCTGTGTTCAACTTACATCTAACTCATATTGCAACAAAGTTTGCAAATGGCATATGGGGGATTTGGGTTTTTCTTTCAGGGGTGCGGCGGGGCAGTGTTTTGCAAATTGCTGAACTCCCTGTTGGTCCATTTGCTATCAATAGACCAAACTGATTTAAATGCTAGACCTAGATCAGACAGAACAGTGGCTTAGCACCAAGGGGATGGGGGTGTGACGCACCCGACACACACAAGTGCGGGGTCATGGCGGGGGCGTTTTGGGGCATGGCAGTGGTGGGTCGGGGGCAGGCGGGAGTGTGGCGGGGGTGCAGGGTGCATTCATGCCCCAGGCTCAGTTTCCCCTTGCTCCAGCCCTGAGACAGAGTACAGACTGCCAATTGTCAAAGGCTTTCACAGCAGGAATCACTAGGGTGTTGTGGGTTTCTTGGCTTGTATTGCTGTGTTCCAGTAGCAATCTCTCCTGATGTTTCGCCTTCATCTGTGGCTGGCATCTTCAAAGGATCTGATGGTAGTAAAGCAAATGGAGTACCTGTTGGATGTCCAGGGTGGGAGAGAAACCATTTGCATTCATTAAAAGTGTCAAGGGTGCAGCTCTTGCAATTTGCAGGAGTAATTTGCATGTGTTAAGTGGAATCCACCCATTTTAGCATACGATGTTGCATCATCAATTAGTGAGGGCATCTGCATAGCAACAGTTCTCTCAGACCTCTCAGCCTCACCTCCTTCACAAGTGTCTGTGTGGGGAGGGGAAGGGAAGGTGATTTTAAGCTACTTTCAGACTCCTTTTGGTAGAGAAAAGTAGGGTATAAAAACCAACCATCTTCTTCTTCTCCACATTGGCTGGTTTGTACCTCAGGTTTTTAAATGAGTGTATCATTATCATCAATGTATTACAAAAGGGATTGAAACAGACGGCCTAAAGTGGCAAGCTTAAGGTGCCCATCATGCTTGCAATTTCAACATGGAACTTTCCAGCTCCTATTCCAGCCGCTGTGTGATAAGACGCATAGGCAGGAAATCACAGCTACGCCCCTACTTTACTGTCAGCTGCACAGGTTATCACTTTTGGGCACCTTCTGTGGCAGGCGGTCGGCCATTTGCCACCTGCAAGGCACATTACAGGATAATAAGTTTTATTGCGCCATCCATTTTCATGATATACATCAAGGCTGGGGCCTGACCCCTGTAATCTTTGCAAAATACCAGAGGAGGACCAGAGATGGATTCGTTTAATCCTCGGAGCAGCTGCAGAGGCAGTAAAAAGTACATGATGATTGTGCGGTGGACAGCAGGTGGCTTGATTGCGAATCCTGATCCAGCTGCTTCCTGGGGATTGTGGGAATCCAGGAGCTGATTGATGTGCATATGAGCACCTGAACCTCTGAGCGCCAACAGGTGCCTGCTAGGAAATTATCCTCAGGTCACTAGGAAAATGTCAAGTTTAAAAAACATTGTATAGATTACTGTCATTTTTCCAGTTACATATAACAGTATTACCTTTGGGAAATGATGCTCTTGGTTAGCCTTCTTGCAGAAAGCAAACATTCAAAGTAGAAGAAAGAAAAGTCAGCCAAGGGAACAGTTTAGATTGAGAATTGGAAACTTGCAGCCTTTTTGACTTCTTGGGTATTTGGAACATAAGAACATAAGAACAAGCCAGCTGGATCAGACCAGAGTCCATCTAGTCCAGCTCTCTGCTACTCGCAGTGGCCCACCAGGTGCCTTTGGGAGCTCACATGCAGGATGTGAAAGCAATGGCCTTCTGCGGCTGTTGCTCCCGATCACCTGGTCTGCTAAGGCATTTGCAGTCTCAGATCAAAGAGGATCAAGATTGGTAGCCATAGATCGACTTCTCCTCCATAAATCTGTCCAAGCCCCTTTTAAAGCTATCCAGGTTAGTGGCCATCACCACCTCCTGTGGCAGCATATTCCAAACACCAATCACATGTTGCGTGAAGAAGTGTTTCCTTTTATTAGTCCTAATTCTTCCCCCCAGCATAAGAACATAAGAACAAGCCAGCTGGAGATAAATGTTGTGAGCTAAGATGCTGATTTCTCTTGCCAGAATTTGGAAGCTTCTACTTGTAAAGCCATCTGAGAAGGCTGAGGGGAAACATTATCTCTAGATTGCTGCTGAATTTGAAATTTGGACTGGGTGATTCCAGCTCAGAGTAATAGCTGAGGAATGTCAGGGGAACTTTAAAACAGCCATCAGTGATAGTTAGCTGACTTTCTGAGGGATTTTTTAAATTCAAGTTTATACTTGATATTAGTTGAGGTACCTTAGCACAGGAACAAAACACATGTGCCTTGCATCCAGAAGAAGAACAAGAGTTTGGATTTATACCCAGGCTGACCAGACGTCCCGCTTTTGGCGGGACAGTCCCGCCTTCAAACAATTTGTCCCGCGTCCCGCGGGTTATTTCAATTGTCCCAATTTTTGGGAGGCTGCCACACTGCCTTCTGGGGCGCAAGGCAGTGTGGCAGCCTCCCGCTCGCGCGGGCGCAGGAGCACAGCCTTCTGGGGCTTGCCGTTTCCTGCCCTGTGACAGGGCAGGAAACGGCCGTGCCCCAGAAGGCAGTGCGCTCCTGAGGCTGTGCACGCATGCGCGCGCGCGCAGCCGCCTACCCCTTGTCCCAGTTCACAAAGGTGACCATCTGGTCACCTTATTTATACCCTGCTTTTCCAAACCACATGGAATCCCAAAGTGGTTTACAAACTCGCTCCCTTCCTCTACCCATAACAGACACTTTGTGAGGGAGGTGGGGCTGAGAGAGTTCTGAGAGAACTGTGACTAACTCAAGGTCGCCCAGCAGGCTTTATGTGTACGAGTGAGGAAACAGACTTGGTTCACCAGATTAGAGTCTGCC
The DNA here is from genome assembly GCF_021028975.2 of Sphaerodactylus townsendi. Classification (NCBI taxonomy): domain Eukaryota; kingdom Metazoa; phylum Chordata; class Lepidosauria; order Squamata; family Sphaerodactylidae; genus Sphaerodactylus; species Sphaerodactylus townsendi. The sequence continues at coordinate 76,314,816 of NC_059434.1, forward strand.
AGTCATGTAGATGAGTGAGGGATCCAATCTGGTTCTCCAGGTTATAGTCAGCCTCTCTAAACCGCTACATCATATCAACCGTGAAGAGCTTTTCTCTTCAAAATATACAGGAGCAGTGATGGGGATAGGACAAGAGCTCTGCTTCTGTAGTGGATGCAGAGAAAATTGATTGGTTAGTTTTTCAGCTATCTCTCCCTCTCCCCGCCCCCCAGTGAAGGAAGCTCTACTGGTTCTTACATGAAAGGATGAAATCAGGATTCTCAGAATATTCATTTGCCTGTTTTACTCCATCAAAGCAGTCAAGATAGATACATGTCCCTGCCCCCTCCCCCAATAAGCTGGTCCTATGCATTTATTTGTGGGATTTTGCTTTTTTATTCTCCCAAAGATCAGCTTTGATTCCGACAATCTTTGTTTCCTAAAACAAGCACGGCTCCTCTAATTTCTCTCCTGGCAATGCAATTAACAACGTTTGCATCATTAAAGAGCAATAACAGCCCCCCCCCATGTATTGTGGGCTGGGCAATTTAGGTGTTTAGTTGTAAACAGTCTTTGTCCCTGTTAAACTAGACAATTTCTATGGTTATTTACTGGTATTTCTTTCCTCGTTTCTTTTTTATAAAAGACTGATTGGAAAACCAACTGTAAACATAATTTATCGAGTGTGGGTTTATTTACAGCATTTTCAGTAGGGCCAGCTGCCAGTGTTTGACTGAAAGTTAATTTTTATAGGGTATATCTCAATGAGGCTTTGGTTTGTATGACAAAAGCCTGGCTGACATAAAGCTTTTGTTCTTTAGAAAAAAATGCAGCTGCTGTAAAGATCTTAAGATAAAGCCATTTTCAGTAAGAGCACCTGCAGGGATCCATACGACGAAATGGGTACCTTGAGGTATAGCAGATATATTCTATTAGCAGAGGTGTTGGGTCCAATGGAAAAATCCTTCCCCTGATTTACATAGGTATATGTGGGCAGATCGCTAGCTTTTCCACACACTTTGTGCAAAATCAAAAAAGTTATTCTCTGCTCCCGGCAGGGATGGGGTTGGCGGTATCTCTCTGTAGGCTCTCCTGGGCTGACTTTGAATGGGATGGGGAGAAGTCCGTGGCCGCGGCAGACACCATCGCCCAACGCAATCATGACTGTCTTTTTCAGTGACTCATTTCTTCTTAAAATATGTCCACAGTATGATAGCCTCCAATGGTCAAACTTGAAAAGCCTGTTGCCAATATGCAGAAGCGATCCTCTTTATTAACTCTCTCGTTTGTCCCTTTCAATCTTCCAGTGCTGCGTACGATGCTGTTCTCGACAGAAATGTGGCCATCAAGAAACTGAGCAGGCCGTTTCAAAATCAAACGCATGCCAAGCGAGCTTATAGAGAGCTAGTCCTCATGAAGTGCGTCAACCACAAAAATGTAAGTTTCTTTTTAGCAGTGAGATTGAGGAACTGCGCACGATTGACGTCAGTAAGAGAGAAATGGATAAGGGAGGGGATCATTATATCTTTAGGAGGTACTTGCCTTATGATCTGAGTTATTTTAAAAGAAGGACATGTCAGGGATGGAACCTAGTTGATTGAGGTGCATTCCTGAACCAATAAAGCCTGATCGTATTTGGGTGATTGAAATACGTTCCTGTCAATGTAATTGCTAAAAAAAAATTTGTATTCAGCCTGCTATACAAACTCACGACCCTCCAGATGTTCATGAACTACAGTTCCCATCAGTCCCTCCCAACATGAGCACTGGCTATACTGTCAAGGGCTGATGGGAATTGTAGTTGATGAACATCTGGAGGGCTGCGAGTTTGACACCTGTGCTGTAAAGGGACGTTGTTTCCTTGATCTTTACTCTCCCTTTCACGCGCCTTGTATATAATTAGGCTTATCCCTGACACCTTCCTCTGATGGGAAAAGGAGATGTTTCCGTTGACTCGTGGGGGTGCGGGTCCAGGTGGCTGTATCTCTATCTGTCACTGACTTTGGAGCACGTGGCACCAAAATAACTATTTCTCACATTCTATGGGAAAATGGGAGGGGATTGTTTCTGAAAAAAGAAGGGGGCGAAGGCCAAGTTTGTCAGAACTGGCTTCTTGCAAGCTGGGTGCTTCATTACCTTTCCAATAAATGCTACTGATCAACACTCCAGAGGCTGTTTATTGTTTTAAGGATCGAGACCCAACAGGACTATAACTTGTCCTATGCACCAGGCCAGCATCAGAGGTAGGCTGACAGTGAGATATGTACTGTGGCCCACGAAACCTCTAGGACCGTGGTGGCGAACCTATGGCACTCCAGATGTTTACGGACTACAATTCCCATCAGCCCTTGCCAATTGGCCATGCTGGCAGGGGCTGATGGGGATTGTAGTCCATGAACATCTGGAGGCCCATAGGTTCGCCATCACGGCTCTAGGACCTCTGGTGGTGATCTACCCCTTCTTCTTTGGAGAGACAGTGGAGAGAGCAGAGAAACAACTGACTTATTTTGTCCCACTAGCATCAGCTTTAGTGAGAGAGAGAATGAGAGGGAGGTACTGTGGGGGGCAATAACATGGAGGAGGAGGATGTATTGGTGGTGCACTTAGTGGGGGGCATCAGTTTTTGCTAAGCATCATCAATATACTATTGTGTCTTCTATTTCTGGCAAATTCTTCATGATTCTTCCTGCCAGGCTTCTCAGTCCTTTGACTGCATGCAAACATGGTGTCTAAAACAGTGTCTGTCCATTCATGAGGATGCCAAGATCTGGTTGAGGAATTCTTGGAGTTTTTGGGGATGGAGTCTGAGAAGAGCCTCAGTGGGGTATAACACCATACATTCCACCCTCCAAAGCAACCATTTGCTCCAGGGGAACTCTGCAATCTGGTGACCATTTGTAATTCTGGGAGATCTCAAGATTCCTAGGCTTTCTCCACCATCTCTTCAAAGAGATCCAGTATGGTGTAGTGGATAAGAGCAGGTGGATTCTAATCTGGAGAATCGGGTTTGATTCCCCACTCCTCCACCTGAGTGGCAGAGGCTTATCTGGTAAATCAGATGTGTTTCTGCACTCCTACATTCCTGCTGGGTGACCTTGGAACTCTCTCAGCCCCACCTACCTCACAAGGTGTCTGCTGTGGGAGAGGAAGGGAAAGGAGTTTGTAAGCCACCTTTAATCTCCTTACAGGAGAGAAAGGTGGGGTACAAATCCAAACTCTTCTTCTTCTTCTACTAGTTGTTGGCAACTTTATCTATGCATCAGTTAGCTCTAACCTATGATCTGTATTGTTACTGTTGTAGCAGGATTGTTGAGTGTAAACTGAAGAGTTAAAAACGGCCAATGCTATTTTAGTATCGGAATCCATCCTAATGTGATCATGGTTTACCATTCATTCTTGCTCTCTCTTTTCCTGTCTTTCTTCTCTCTATGTTTTTTTTTTCAGATTATCAGTTTATTAAATGTCTTCACACCACAGAAATCACTGGAGGAATTTCAGGATGTGTAAGTAATGCAAGCAAGAGTAAAACCTAGATATTTGCTGGGGCCCAGAAGAAGGAGAAGAGGGCATTTGTATGTGGCAGAGAAAATTAAAATCTGGGGATGACAGAACGGATGTTCTGCTCCTTCTAAGAAATTGTCCTGCCGAGAATCTCAAGGTAGAATCTGTAAATTTGGGCTGTGTTGGGGTATTTCAGAACGCGCTTGCCACCTACATTTGTAAAAGCAGAGATGGAAAATGTGTGCGAAGCATTCTAATGAGGATATTTGAAGTAATGCCGAGAGAGAGAGCGGAGATCATATGCACACAGGCAAAGATCTCTGAAGATGTCTACGGAGCTCTCTTTAATTCCTTTGTGCTTCTCGCTTGCTCAGGAAATGTCTGTTTCTTCCAAACTCCCTGAGGTGTTCGGGCGCTTGAAACGTGGATGATTCACTCTGAAATAATCTCCTTGTTTTAAAAAAAAAGGAGGGATGTGAAACATTTTTCTTCTCTTTCATATTTATTTTGTGATAACCTATGACTCTGTAAAATGATATGCCAGGGGACACTACAGAGAACTGATAGAATCTATCCACTGAGTATTATCTGTGGCTACTCGGAACATAATGAAAACCTGACCAGAATTAAATTTGAGGCAATCCAAAAGTATTTTTGCTAAACTCCCACTTTTTCCTGCCTTTTGTGAGTTTCCTTCACCGTCCCTAGTTTGTGTCTCACAAAGTAAGTCAAAGGCTTTCACGGCCGGATTCAACTGGTTCTGGTGGTTTTTCTGGGCTGTGTGGCCATGGTCTGGTACAGGGGTAGGGAACCTGTGGCTCTCCAGATGTTCAGGAACTACAATTCCCATCAGCCTCTGTCAGCATGGCCAATTGGCCAATTGCTGGTAGGGGCTGATGGGAATTGTAGTTCCTGAACATCTGGAGAGCCAATTGGCCATGCTGGTAGGGGCTGATGGGAATTGTAGTTCCTGAACATCTGGAGAGCCGCAGGTTCCCTACCCCTGGTCTGGTAGATCTTGGGGCTTTCCTCACTTACCTTCTGCTGCGCGCTACTCCAGGAAAGTAGCGTGGGGTCCAGCGGCGCTCCCCACTTGCAAGGGCGGCAACCACGCAGCCGCCCCGACGCTGCCGCTCTTGCACCACCTCAGCGCGCGTCATTCCTGGTGCTGAAGAAACTGTACCTTTTGATGACCCCGTGCGGAGTCGTGGGAAACCCCGAGAGCGTGCCAGGAATGACATGCACTGAGGGGGCGCGAGAGCGGCGCACAGCAGAAGGTGAGTGGGGAAAGCCCCCTTGTTCCTAAAGTTTCGCCTGCATCTGTGGCTGGCATCTTCAGAAGCGTACCACAGAGGGAAGTCTGTTACTGGACACAGTGTGTAACACAGACTTCCCTCTGTGATACACCTCTGAAGATGCCAGCCACAGATGCAGGCGAAATGTTAGGAACAAGATCCACCAGACCACGGCCACACAGCCCAGAAAACCCACCATAACCAGTCACAAAGTAAGGTTTGCAAACACATTTTCTCCTTGCCTTTCTAGCACATTCATTGTTTTTAAATTATGTTCTTGAAGACCCTTTTCAGAGCTTCCGTGATTACAAGATCAAGTACAGGCAGACATCTAGTCCAACATCCTTAGGCTCATTCTGCACATGCAGAATAATGCACTATCAAACTGCTTTAAGTGCTCTTTGAAGCTGTGCGGAATAGCAAAATCCACTTGCAAACAGTTGTGAAAGTGGTTTGAAAACGCATTATTTTGCGTGTGTGGAAGGGGCCTTAGTTTCAGACGGTAGCTTTGCTAATCTGAGTAGAACAACCAAATGCAAGTCTAGTAGCACTGAACAAACCAACCAGATTTTCGGGACGTCAGCTTTCAAAAGTGAAAAAGTATTCCAGTTGTGCGTGAGCAGTAACAGTTGTGTCTCCTGTCCAGTTATTTAGTAATGGAGCTGATGGATGCCAACTTGTGCCAGGTGATTCAGATGGAGTTAGACCACGAGCGAATGTCTTACCTGCTGTACCAAATGCTTTGTGGCATCAAACACCTTCATTCCGCAGGAATCATACACAGGGTAAGCTAGCTCCACTAATGAGAACAAATGTCCTTCCGTGGAAAAGAGAGAAACATTTGAAGCAAAGAGAATATGCACATCGTTTCTGCCTCTGAGAATGCCGGCTAAAACTCCCTGACTGGTTTTGATTTTATTTCTATCCACAGCCGTAAATGTTAGGGTGGGCTGCTCCAAACAAAAGCTGGCTTGGTTCAAAATATAAAGTGCAACCACTATGTTTTATCTGTGGTTAGTTTGCAAAACCAGGGTTTGGCTCACAGATGACCCCATCCACTCTTGGTTTCCATCGATGAATGCTAGTTCTATCACTTTTCTGTTTTCCACTTCCTCCCACAAGGAGACCAGAGCCAAACTACACAATATAATTCTTAACAAGTTGGGTTCCCAGATCCTGCTTACTTTCTCCCACAGCCAAACTGCAGCTGCAAAGAATGGCTTTTAAAAAGCCTGCGGGTGTTCAACTGGGTTTAAAGAAATGGCTCAGGGAGAGGAAGAAGAACAAGAAGGGTTTGGATTTATATCCCCCCTTTCTCTCCTGTAAGGAGCCTTCAAGAGGCTTACAAGCTCCTTTCCCTTGTGACCTTTGTGGAAGCATCGGGCCAGCCATTCTGTGAAATAAATTGCTGGATGAGATGCCTGTAGCAGCCTTCTTCTTATGTTTTTGTGTGCTCATCTTATGTCCTCTTTCCTCTGTTTCCAGCATACCTGGCCTAAAGCAAACTTACACCCGAAGTGTCTTGTAGATAAGACTCATGTCTTTCTTTCTTTCTTTCTTTCTTTCTTTCTTTCTTTCTTTCTTTCTTTCTTTCTTTCTTTCTTTCTTTCTTTCTTTCTTTCTTTCTTTCTTTCTTTCTTTCTTTCTTTCTTTCTTTCTTTCTTTCTTTCTTTCTTTCTTTCTTTCTTTCTTTCTCTCTTTCTCTCTTTCTCTCTTTCTTCCAGGATTTAAAACCAAGTAATATTGTGGTAAAATCTGACTGCACATTGAAGATTCTGGATTTTGGACTGGCCAGGACAGCAGGCACTAGCTTCATGATGACTCCCTATGTGGTCACTCGTTATTACAGAGCACCAGAGGTCATCTTGGGAATGGGCTACAAGGAGAATGGTAGGATATAAATGTGCATGTGATGGACCACATGGGATGGCGTAAAGCCAAGATTGCCAATTGGCCAGATTTAAAACAAGAACAGAACAGTCACTTGTTCCTTGCAGTGCACATGCTGGTAATTCTAAGCTTTTCATCTGGGGGGGATGAATGTGATAACCTGCCATAGCAGCTGATTGAAAAGTTGACAGCTCTCGTGGTACAACATGCTGTGGAAAGAAACTAGCAAGCTCTGTATGAACATAGCTTTTCTGCTCAAAAATTAAAAATAATTTGGCACCAGAGTTTTCACTGCTATAATCAGCTAGTAAAATTAGACAGAATTGACTCTTCATGCGCTGAGTCATCCAGTTTGATAGGGCAGACAGGCTGACTAAACGCTGCATGAGATACAACGGTACCACTGCAGTTGAGAAAGTTTGGAACCACCCAATTAGATGTGATGCTTTGTGTAACTCAAGAAGCCATGAATGGACCGAGGACCTTGACAGAGGAGCTGAGGTTATACTAGAGAGGAAGTCTTGACATCTGTAGCAGTTCTGGGAGTATCTGGGCATGGCCTGAAACCAGTGAAGGTCTTTCTCATTTTTTTAAAAAATGGCTCATGTTAAGCCCTAGGAGATTGGCAATGCCAGCACATTCTGATTGGCAGGGTAGTGAGTTGAAGATTCTTGTCTGTGCCATAAAAGGTAAACAGGCCAGCCAGAAACTGAGGAAATAGCTGGAGTATCAGGTTCAAATGAAGCTATGAAGCCACTTGTAAGGGAGAGCAAGGAAAAGGTTGTATGGATGATTGAATATACAAGTCATCCGCCATCGGTCTAGGTGAGAAAGGCAAACTATCAACAAGATAAACAAACGTATAATAAAAAAAGCAGGAGGCTCCCAGCTTGCAACGTTCCGTGATCCAAGACCAGGTTCCAGTGATGACCCCTCGAATTGGAAATGGAAAAAGAAAGGCGGTTCTGGTCTATTTATCAAGGGCCAGTCTTCCGGCATTTACAAACAGTTCTGTCTAATCCTGTGGCTTCAAACTGTCTGCCAGTCACAGGGACCAATTTTGTACAGCCCTATTCCCTTTCATGCCTAAAGAGAGCTTTGGGACATAACTAGATACAATTCTAGATAATAGGAGACAATTATCAGCATAGGTGCAGGGGGAGAAGGAGAAACTCCTTTCTCTCCCAGGAAGGCCCATTGTGGAAAATGACTAGGCTGACCAGATGTCCCGCTTTTGGCGGGACAATCCCGCCTTCACACAATTTGTCCTGCGTCCCGCGGGTTAGTTCCATTGTCCTGATTTTTGGGAGGCTGCCGCACTGCCTTCACAGAGCATGAGCAGTCGCGAGCAGCCTCCCATCACTTGAAACCACCAGGAGCGCTTGCGCCAACTGAGGGCTCTGCCGTTTCCAGCCCTGTGACGGGGCGGGAAGCGGTAACACCAAAGACAGTCATCACAATGACTCTTGTAGCATACCAAACCTACCCCCTCCCGGTTCACAAAGGTGACCATTTGGTCACCTTAAAAATGACTTAACACTACTTTTTTGGGTGGTGCAAGTCTATGCTGTTGAAGGTGTGTGTGTGTGTGTGTGTGTGTGTGGTGGGGCATTCCGGGGCTGAAAGTCCTTTGGGAGCTGTCTAAAGTCAGGAATGCCCCCCTCCACTCTGGCACAAACATTTGTTGTGATGGGCTGCCGGGGCTGGCTTCTGAGGTAAGCCCCTTGGCACTGGCACTGGTAGTACGGTGGCAGAGGCGTATCTAGGGAAAATGTAGCCCGGTGCAAAATCTGAGTTTTCTGTGCCCCCCCCCAGCCCCGTATGGGTGGCCGCCCTTCTCCACTATGGCCAAACAACTTTTTTTTTCACCAGGTCTTGAAGTCAGTGTATAGACCCAGGGGGAAGGAGGGGTGTGTGGGGGATTTTCCGCCCCCACGTGACTAAATGGCTGCAGCCCAAGGACATTTGACCCCGTATGTTCTCCTGGGTGGTACACCCCTAAACGGGGGCCAGCCCAACCCTTCTGTGGCTTCCAATGTGGCCTCAGCCCTCCCCTTTGGATTGCACAGTGAGTCTTGGGGTCCCAGATGAGGGGAGGAGACGATGCCATTAAAATTCTGCCAGTCAGGGAATGGGAAATATGAAGCCCTTCTATCAGAAAGGAACCTCTCAGGATCAACAAGTTGGGAAGCAAAAGGAGTGTTTTCCTTTGCGCTCAAGGAGTGTTGTCATCTTAGACGTCCTGTGTGTGTTTTTTTTTCAAAATCAGCCCTGCAAGGCGAACAGTATGAAGTAAGTAGTATAGATGTTTTATGCAGCAAGCTACAGAAGGTGCAGCAAGGAACGAAGCAGATATAAATCCATTATATTGCTCTTTCTACTGCCAAAAGTAATCTTTTCCTCTTCAGACGAAGATACCTTTTCTGCGTTAAATGCAGCGGTGGGGGGAATCACGAACGCTCGCCACCTTTCCATTCTATGTGTAGAATCCAATTAGCATGCCGCGGCTCTTTAACTAACATCTGACTGCAATCTGCGAGCTGGCAATTAGATTGCTATTTTAGCCTGATTTCTTTGTTATTTAAATTTAGTAATAATGTGGGCACATTTGCAGCTCACCTTCATATTTCTCAATTTAAAGCCGGCGGCTGCCTTGGAAAGCAGTTATTAGTAGCAGCTATCAGCTCAAGGTGTAGATTTGTGGGTACTAATCAAGGGGAAACGCTTTCAAAATCCCTGTAATCAGAAAAAGTAATGCGGTTGCCAGAGGAATTAAGGGTGAGCTCTAATGTCGCCTTCAGTCAGAGTTCCACGTTATGCTTTTCATGGGGTAGGGTAGACCCTGAGTCAAGTAGTGTCAGTGGAATGGGGGTCTTTCCACCTGCATACCCTCTCCATTGTAGAGAACCTCTTGTGAGTATGAGAACTGATATGACCAGCAGAGAATTGCCTGAAGTAGGGCAATGATATCTCTTTTCCTGTGCTAATTGCAGGTACCATTTCATATATATATGTAAATAATTACTATATGTAAATTATATGTAAATAATTATTGCTTCTTATTAGTGCTGGAATTTATCTGCCACTGAAAGCCAAACCAGGCAGGGAACAAGCTGACTATTCTTGGCTATAATGATTTACCTATAATTTACACGAGATGTATGAATTCACACAAGTACATGATATAGTATGAGATATATCGTAATATTGTTTTCTTCCATGCGGCTGACGTCCTAAAGGAAGTTGGCTTAATTTTCATTTTTTAAAAATTTCCTTTGGTATATCTCTCTCCGCCAGAACATCTTGCCTGTTTAAGGCTGGCTCTATGCTTTCATTTTCTCTTGAACCTGAGTTGATGGAAACTGTATATTTTGCCGCCATTTTGCTTCACCCTGTTCCTGCAAGGTCCTGAGACTGCCCACCCCTGAAGCAAGAACGGCTCCACTCTGTCAGGCATGCGTTTGCTGTCCTGTTCACCCAGTACCATACCTTTCCTCCCCCCAGTGAAACATTGCACCTTTGTTTCTGTTTAACCAAAAGCAGTCCTTTTTTGGCCATTGTTGGTTTTTGTTGGAAGAAAAGAACAGGGAGATGAAATCTGTTTGATAGACCAAAATGAACATAAAACAAAACAGAAGTCTGTGTTCAGTGGAGCACAGTGGTGCCCACTTCCCTGTGGTGGGATGCCATTCTGCCCAACAGCACCCTGGAAAATATCCAAGAAACTTTGCATTTCCTGACTCAGTAGAAGATAATGACTGGCCATTGGCCAATCACACTTATAACACACATCCCCACGCACAGACTGGAAAAGTGCATGTGCCTTAAGACTGGGTGCTACCAACATGGGGCCTTTCCCCACTAACCTTAAGCCTCGCGCTACTCTCCTCAAGTAGCGCGGGGTCCCCCGGCACTCCCCATGACAGGGGTGGCGACAGCGTAGCCACCCCGATGCTGCCGCTGTCGCGCCCCCTCAGCACGCGGCATCCCTGGCGCTCTTGTAAACGGCGCCTTTTGATGACCCCGCACTCTGCGTGGGGTTGTGGGGACGCCCGGGCGCGCACTAGAGATGCCGCGTGCTGAGAGCAGCGTGCAGCATAGGGGGGATCGTGGTGAGTGGGGAAACGCCCATGGTTTTTAGACTGTTGTCAGTTGATTTGTTATGCTGCACGCTGAATTTTAAATGTTTTTAGATGTATTTTAAGTTATTTATTGGACATTACATTGTATTGTGAACCGCCTAGAGCCCTTCGGGGATGAGGCGGTCTATCAAATCCAATAAAATAAACAAATAAAATAAAAATACAAAGGTGCAGACCAGACATATATGCTAACTACAAATACTATCCATGCAGACAGCTGTTAATGTGCATCCTATTATTATAATGCACACTCCTTTCTTAGGAATTTAAGCTGCGTGGTGTTGTGTGTTATAAGTGTGGTTGGCCAACGGGCATGGTGTATTTCAATATTCTATGTTCAGAGAAGAGTATAAGATCAGCGAATGTTATACACTTCTTTGCAAAATCTCGGCAAGTCAAATCCAAAGTTAAATATTACAGAAAATCCAGAATTTCCATCTGTGGTCTCCAAATAAGTGAAGTCAAAGTGCTTGGATATGGGATGATTTCACTTTGGTTCAGGGCGCTGGTCATCTCAGTCAGACAGTTATTTTGTCTTCACCCTTAGCACCTGCCATCTTACTGCAAATAAGTTGCCTGAACTCGTTCACCTTGGCAGTTTTCCACGCAACAATTAACGTTTTGAAGTACATGCAGCTTCTTCATTTGGGGACAGAGCAAAGGTGTCTTGTTTGCTGAACTAGTGGTCAAATATGCAAATTTACAAATCTGAGGAGGCCTGTGGATTGAATGTAGGGGATCAGCTGGAACATTCGCTACTTCCTAAAAAAGGAAAGACCTAAATCTCTCTGGGATGCAGCTGTACTTGACTTGGTACACCCCCTTATATACCTGCCAAGTTTCAGGTGGTGATTCATGTAGGCCTCTCTCATGCAAATTGCTGCCACGTTGTAACAGTTTCATACAGGTGTGCATCAGATTGGAGGACTTCCACATAAAGAGGCATTCCTGTGGTTTTTGAAGGCACTTCCAATGGAGGACCCAGTCTGAATTGACCTTTCATTTATGGAATTCTGGGTCAAGTTATCCAGTTCAACTGATTTGCTGATTGGAGTGGCGAGCTGCACTCAGTAGGCCTTGTTATACCACAACAGTCCAAAGGCCAGGTCTCACGTAACAATTTGCAGCTACAGACTCTAAATGATTGCCGTGACTGCAGGCATGCAACGCTCTTTTGTGCAAAGGAAATTGTGTATGTAACTTATGGCTACTTCACACGTACCAAATTTCTCTTTTTGTGCAAGAAATCGCATGTCGGTTTTGTCATATGCGCAGGCATTGGAAAGTCACTGCCAATTAGAGCAGCCATAAGGTACTCATAAATTCCGGCATGGAAGCGTTATTGACAGGAAATGCAGCCTCTTGCCTCAAAATGGCTTAAACTCACTGCCTTTGTGTTTCACCCTCAAGAATAGCCTTGGCAGATGAAGATCTGTGGTGTTTGCCTCTTGCCAGCACAGATTAGCCCAGTGCATTTGCTGCTGCTGTGGATTATATGGAGGAAGCATACCACACTCTGTCCCCTCAAGAGACAGAGAAAGTGAAAGCAGTGTGCTTCTGCTGTAGAGAAAAAGTCCTCAAATTAAAATGGCCTTCGCAGATAAAACCACCTGTATCTCTGGAATCCCTTGGGCTGTCACAGTGGTTTTAACTGCATTCTGTTCAGTGGCTCATGAAGATTCTTCCCCAGTCACTGTTAAATTCAGACCCCCCCCCCTGCTGATTTTTCTAAAATGGCTACTGCAGGTAAAAACACCTCTATCTCTGAATCCCTTTGGCTGTCACGGTGGTTTTAATTGCATTCTGCTTGGGGTCATCAAGGGACTCTTCTCCACCCATCGGTTTTTCAAAACCTAAATCTTCCAATTTCGTCATTTTTTCCTGGTCTCCTAAGATGGCTACCACCTCCTTTCACTACAAAGAAGGTCCAGGAAGTGTCTGTGGATTAATTCAACATTGAAGTCCTATCTTTCTGTGAGACAAGGTATATATAGGTGACTCCAGGGCTGTTGGTTTTGGCTGCTGTTTCCGAAGTGTGCAACATTAACATTCTGGACCTACTGCGAGTCAGGGATTGTTGCGCGGAATATTTTTAAACTATCAGTTTACATTGGGAAAAATCCTAGATTTTTAAAACACTGAGAGGTGGTGTTTCATTTTGGTCTTTTGGTCACAGGTTTTTGTATTGTCAAATAACTTGAGCATTATTTTTTGGAGGGAGGGAGGGTAACTTCTCCTCTCTCCTTTCAATGTTTTGTAAGCCATCTGAGACTTACCAGCAAAGAAGCGACCATGGTTTGCTGCAGTGTCTTATCGCTAATCTGGAGATATGGGAAATAATACTTTCAACCAGGAACAATATGGAACACAGGTCAAACTAGATACGTTGGACATTTGCAGTCATACGTGCTATCAGGAGAACTGACATTGGTAACAAAGAGGAAGTGTGGTGGCAATAGGAATTGGAGAACAGATAAGAAAAAAACCACCCACACAATAGGCTACTGCATCAGCATGTATTTATTTTATTTATTTATTGGACTTATAGGCCGCCTCATCCCCGAAGGGCTCGAGGCGGCTCACAATACGGCTGTTCTACCGGACAGCAAATCAACAGCATAAAAACACTAAACCTGTTAAAACCTATGCAGCAATTACAACAACAAGGAACTATAAATTAAAACAACCAAAGTTTTTATAAAACAGAAGTTGTTTAAAAACAGGCGCCCGGTCTAAGGCCAAAAGAAAGGGAGGAAGTAGGCAGGGCCCGCGGTGGAATCCATAAATCAGGCCCTGCAGGAATCAGAGGACTCAACTCATGTCATTGGCCTGACCCTAAGAAAACTTATGTGGAAGCAGGTTACCGTTGCTGCTATGGCATGTATGAATACCAATATGTCATGAGCCAGGCCAATTGCAAGGATCTTTCCCAACCATTTGTAACCCAGAGGGAAGAAAGCCATTGCTTGAAAAAGACCTCAGTACATATTTGAAAGTGAAGCTCATGTACCTGGAGACCTCCTTGTATGTGAGCTGTGACATTCAGATATGTATTGCGATAGGGGGGCAACATGGCATGGGAAGATGGTTCTTACAGCAGGTACATCTGTGATATGACTCCTCAGGTGGCCAGTCCACCTGCTCAGCCATCCCCAGTGGAAACTGGTGTGGATTGGACACACGTGGCTTGCAGGGGTAGTCACGGAAGAAGACCCACCAGAAGAATTTGGGAGTGGCAAACGGTGCAACTGCATGACCTAAGAGTTGCATTTTTCACAGGTTTGTCAACACTCAGGTCGCAAAAAAAATCCTCTCAATGTAATGTCCTGGATGCTGACAGCATATACTAGATGCAACTTTGAATGATTAGTTTACAGCCACTACATCCCTGTCCTCCCCAAATTTGAGCCTGAAGTCTTTTTAATAAGTAAAATAATCGGACAAAGTTGATCTCTTCTAGTATGATTGACCTTGCGGTTACTTCTATTTATGATGTCTTTGGAAGGGGTTGTGTGTGTGTGTGTGTGTGTGTGTTAAATGTTCAATGGGAGGTACATAAAACTGCTGTCTCTGATCAACCTGCTCTCTCTCTCCCCTCCTTTAGGAGCCAAAATGTCTTAGCTAACTTTGCCTTCCCTCCCTTTCTCTCTTCATTTCCCTGTCTCTGCTGTTCTAGTGGATATATGGTCAGTAGGATGCATTATGGGAGAAATGGTGCGCCACAAAATCCTCTTTCCAGGAAGGGACTGTATCCTTACGCCATTTGCTGAAGCCTTCACTGAAATATTTCTCTCCCCATTCTCCCACACTGCCTCATCCCCAACCTTTCCTATTAAGCAAATAATATATGACAGGAATGCAAAGACAGAACAAAAGAAAACTTGCATGTTGGAGGTTCATGTTATTATGACCAGAGTAGTTAGGGAAACAGCAAGAAAAGGAAAAGCCAGTTATATGAGAAATGATTTCAAGCCGGTCTTCATACTGTACCCTTATGTTTATGAATGCCAGTTTATACATACCTATAACCTGATCGCAAACTTGTAAGCTTTTTTTTTTTACTTATGCTTTTTTTAAAAGAAAAAAAATGGCCCGTTTTTCCTTTTAAAACATTTTTTTTTGGCTAATTGTTTTACAAATTGTGACTTTAAAAAAAATGTTTGTGGTGACATCATAATCTTTTGCTTGCTAATGCATCGTCCGTCTGGGTCCACCTTGATGCTGTATGGACTTGTGTCGATACAACATTTTATTTTGAATGTTTCAACTTACCCATTTGTGGCTTAGAAGAGATCCAGCTCTCCTTTGACATTTCCTGGAAATGGAACTGCCCACTGGATTTGCATCAATAAACTCTCCTCTTCCCCCACCCCCCTGCATGGGGTCTGTATCGCTGACAAAATTCTGCACACCCTTACACCCTGCTCTGTCTTGTCCGTTTGAGCTTTGGTGATATTCTTTTTACCATCTCTCGATGTGGTAAAAGAAATATTAGAAAATGAAAACAATTACAGTGGTTGAAAAGGAAAGACAGTAAACAAAATAAAAACAACGGGAAGTTTAGCAGCTGTGGGGGAGACAAAAACGAATGGTTATTTTTAACAGTTTTGTGTTGAAAGGGAAAAAGAAAGATTTCCACCCGCTATCTAAGAGGAGGTCATTTTAACTACCTGCTGGTAGTTAAAGGATGTAATGCAGTGAACACTAATTAATACTGGCTACCTTTTCTTGATTCATATAGAATGAATTTCCCCAACATACTAAGGTAATTTTCCTTAAAAAGGTGGAGGATGGGGGAATTTATTGGAAGGCGGGAAGGTATAGCCCTGGAGCGTACAGCATGCATTTGAAAGTCGATGTAGAGATCACCAAATGAATGTACACACAACACAGCATCTCTGTGCAACATATATAGCAAGTCACATGGCTCTCCAGATGTTTATGGACTACAAATCCCACCATCCCCTGCCAAAACCCACCAGCCCCTGCCAATTGGCCATGCTGGTAGTCCATAGACATCTGGAGAGCCGCAGGTTGCAGACGCCTGGAATAAAAGCCAAAATTGCTTCTGTGAAAAAAATGCTCCTAGCGGAAACTTTTATTCTAGTAGTAAAGAGAGAGAAAGTGTTGTTTTGGTGCTTTGTATCAGTTGGCCAGCTGTAGCTATATGGGGCCTCCTGGAGATGTTGTAGAATTCCAACTTATCTCTGGAGATCACTTCTCTTGGAAAAAAATGGCTGCTTTGGATTCTGTGTCATCCTATCCCTGCTGAGTTCTCTTCTCCTTCCAAACTCCACCATCTCCAGGCTCCACCCCCAACTCTCCAGGCATTGCCCAGGCAGGAGTTGGCAACCCAACCGGCATTCTTGTTATTGTGCTTCGCTGCCTCCCATTAAAGCGAATGGGAAAGCCTGCTTGTGCAAGCATTTCATCTTTGCACCAAAGCGCTTGCAAAGCTCAGGACTGGGCATACTGAATTCCAAAGAAAGATGATGCAAATCCATGTTGTGCCTGTCTTGCAAACCATTCAAAACTGATGGTTCCTATCCTGACGAAAGATGCACTGAAAAATACGGCCAATGCTCTGTTGTCTTTCATCAATGCCAATAGCATTGTTGTTCTCTGGAAACAGTGTACCAAGTGTGCAAACCATAAGGGAGCACGAGACAGGGCTTGGTACAATTTCTTGGTATTCCTTGGCTCCCAAACAGTACTAAGCAGCTCTTGTATAGTGCAGCATCTCAGTGAAGCAAGTACCTATACAGAGATACAGCACTTAGAAGGTTGTCACTCTGCCTAGGACACACTGCTAGTAATTCATTGCTTTTGCCACATCTGACAGCATAACGCCACGCCCTGCTACATGAGCATTAGTTCAGCTTACCTTTTATAAGTGGAGACCTCTGATGGTAGCTTTCAAAACGTAATCGTTCTTCGTTTATTTGTAAATATACATATCCCATCTCCATTTCAAATTCCATCCCCATATATATGAAATAAAGTGTGTTTTCCCTTCCTTTGCACGGATCCTGATCCTAAAGCAGATCTGCTCCGCGTCCCCCCCCTCCCCAACCCTGGTTTTTTTTGAGAATCATGTTATGTGCAATTCTTTTGATTTAATGTGGCTCATACCCGTGGCTGTAAGCCATGTTAAAACAAGAGAATCTCGATTCTCGAAAAACCCTCCCCTGGCTCCCATCTGCGGAGCCACGCAGGGGAAACGGGCCCTGTCTCAGTCCGGGGGGTTGGTCAGGCAGGGAGGGAGGCAGGCAGGCAGGGAGGGAGGGAGGGAGGGAGGGAGGGAGGGAGGAAAAAGCCAGCAAGAAAGAACAAAAACAATGTGCCTTCGTGTGAGGGTGCACCTGCCGGCCAACGTCCCGGCTGTCCATGGGACAGCCAGCTATGCAAAGGGGCCGGGGCAAGGGTGGGTTCATGTAACCCACCTTTTCCTGCTTTTATTGGCCCAAGCAGAAAAGGCCCTAGATGACTCTGTCATGCTTACAGTCATGTGACATCATTTCCGCCTTTTCCCCACCATTCTGGAGAGTGACAGCAGTAGGGGGGTGGGTCTATGAGTGGGAGATCTCCCACCAGATGCAGGACCCTGGCAACCCTACCTTCCTCACATGGATCTTAGGACGCTGCCCAGTAGTTCCTCAGCATCATATTTACATTTGTCTAAGATTTACCTTCTAGTGTCCTTCAGTGTTTACACTGCAGTCGGAACTGTATTGGCCCCAACTCCCAAGATTCAGAAAGTCCAGTTTTCATAGTTAGTGCTCAGTGCTTTAAAAAGTGGAAGAAACGATTAGCCGAATTTGCCGAATATACACATTTATTTTGTTCTTCAAGCATTCGCACAAATAATTTAACGAGGAAAATGTTTCTTAAGGGAACAGATGTATAATTAATAGCTGAAGATGTAAGTGCTTGATCTGTCTTTTTTGATATCATTTTACTTATGGAGATGAAAAGCAGTGGTCATGGGTTTGTTTTTTTGCTGCACAAAGAATAGACACGATCTTCGTGCTGCTGAAGCTAACCACATTTTAAATCCCAGGGTAGGATTTAAATTGAATCAGCTAAGGGTTGGGTTTAGAAGCCAACTTGACTTCATGCAGTTGCTACAGAAATCAGACTCAGTGTGTATGTAATTTTAAATGCGAATGAACCCAAGATAACATGGTACATGTTTTCTCTCCCTCCACCTCCCACCTTTACATCTTTCCTCTAATTCTGGCATTGAATGTGGCCAGTTATTAGAAGGAAACATTATCCATGCATCATAGAGTTACAGGTAGTGTTTCCATTTGCTCGCTTATGGTGAGAAACTTCCAGGTAATTGCCTGCTGATGCTCACCTGAATGATGAGTGGAAACTTGGTTCAAATGGAGGGGGCATAATCATCCCCGGAAGAAAAAGAAGAATTGGGTCTCATCTACTTACAGAACATTTTGACCAGTGGTGTACCACCATAAAATGGTGCTCTGGGCATGTACTCAAATTTTGTCCCCCAAGCCCCCCCCCCCCAAATTGTGCCCTTACCTCTCCAAAGCAGTGTATGGGCAGGAGAACATGGCAGGACAGCAAGGCAGCAATGGACAAGAGAGCGAGGCAGCAGTCGGGTGCAAGAACAAGATGGTGGGCAAGCAGGGAGGGAGGAGTCGTGTGGCTAAATGCACCTCCTATGTGAGCAGGGCTAGTGGCCCCTTGGGTTGTGAGACCCCCCAATGATACACTGTGGTTTTCACCATAGAGTTCTTGTTGATTCCTAGAGTTACCCAGAACAAAAAGGTAAGAATTTCTTGCAAGTAGCTGAGGCCTTATTTTTCATGTTTTTTATGAGATCCTCCTACATCCCTAAGATCTAGAACAGGGGTCTGCAACCTGTGGCTCTCCAGATGTTCATGGACTACAATTCCCATCAGACATTCTGGCAGGGGCCAATGGGAATTGTAGTCCATGAACATCTGGAGAACCACAGGTTGCAGACCCCTGATCTAGAAGGACTCTGGAGAGCAATGGGGCCTAACACTCCTTGTTAAGGGAGAATAGGTGACCTAAAAATTAATTCTTCAAAAGCTTGAAGAGGTCCATTTCTGGGTTTTTTAAAATGTATCTTTCTTTGCATTAAAAAAGGGAATGATACTTTGGCATGAGAATGAGATTGAAAATAAGATTCTGTTTGAAATATTCAGGACTGAATTTTTAAGGGGCAGCTCAGAACACTGATTGTGGCTGTTCTTTATATTTCTTTACAAAAAATAGCTGTAGGTCTGTGTGACAAATAATCACAGATGGCCAATACTCAGAGGCCGTCCTCTTAGATCAGACCTGGGCATTATACGGCCCGCGGGCCACATCCGGCCCGCTGGATGACCCTGACTGGCCCCCCTGCCATGCTGGGGAGCGAGGCGTCTTTGAAAGCCCTGCAGAAGCCGGTTGCCTTGGCTGCCGGCTTCTGTGGGACTTTCAAAAGCGCCTTGCCCCCCTGCCTTTTGGCCCGGCCCTCCACAATATTTTCTGTTTCTTATGCGGCCCCATGGAAAAAATAATTGCCCACCCCTGTCTTAGATAGTGCCCTTTGTTTATTTAACGATTTAAATGCTAGAAAAGTAGTTAGTGAGTGGAAGGTTGCAGATGTGTGTGATAGCATCAGTGGTCAAGAATGACCTCTCTGCCCTCAACTGGAGCTCCCTTGCCTCCTCCTAGCGACCTAGCCCACAGTCTTCTATCAAGATATGTAGTTCTTTTTCACAAATACTTAAGTTTAGATAATTTGGCTCCTAGGATATCTTTAGATAGTTCTTCCCCCAAAGCCACAACAGAGAAGATGTTCCTGATTTAATTGTACCTCAGGAGTCCAACTCTGATCTAAGTGCGGGCACTGCGAATTATTGTCATTTCACCATGTGAGGCAGCTACCACCAGACCAGAAATTAGAGTCCACTGCACTCAGGAAAAGGGAATGTAATTTGCATGTCCCTTAAGAAAATAAAGATTCTTTAGAACAAAAGGCAGTATGCTTCTAAGAATGCTGATGAGACCTATTTTTAATTAAACATGGAATTATAATTGCAAAACCGTAGTGACATATAGCAGCTAGCCATAGGTCGAATTTAATTCACTGAGTCTTTCTTTCTCTTTCTCCAGTGTTCTACTGCTATGTAGGTGCATTCGACAATAATTTTTGTTTAAAAAAATTCTTCATCATACCTTCTAGTTTTCCTTCTTCCTTCCATCAGCCCCCTCTCACCCTGTACAGAAAGAAGCGATTGCCCAAAACAAATAGACATTCTCTTTCCAAAAAAGGAATCTCTTCAGGCTCAGAAGTTAGATCATTCAGGTAACCAAGAGGTTCCCTTCTTTCCTTTCCCATAATTTACAAGAAGTGGCCCTTGAGGAGATGGGTGCATTAATTGTTCACTGTTTGCCTTCTACAATCCACTGTCTGAACGCAGAAGAACCGTCCATGAAAGATTGTTCTATTAGTAACTTCCCTCTTCACAGGGGTAAACATGAGGTTTTGTCCAGAGTAGTTAAACCTAAGCTTTAGGGCTGTGCTTAGTAGGGCAGTTATTTGGATTCAGGGCTGTAAGACCAGCAGAAGGCTTGGTCCCCATTCACCAGCCTTCCCTTCTGCTTTCTCATCTGGCTGCTCCTCGTTTATACTTGCAGCAGCCACCTCTGCTAGTTGAAATTGCAGGGATGTTGCTAGAGGGTAGGAAACAGCAGAAACGGATGGCTAGAATGCCAGGCGGCAACACGGCCGTGGATTTCTGAACCTACTTTCAGAACCGAGGCTCGAAAATTCCAGGTTTGGTGCTTCTTCTCGGAAGGCCTAGCAAGCAGCCATGTCTGTTTGGTGACACAACCAGATAAGTCTTCTCATTTGTTTGTTGTTCTGTTGCTGTGTTCTTGTTTACCTTCATTTCATTTTTGTTTTCAGTTGACATGTGGTCAGTAGGGTGCATCATGGGAGAAATGATCAAAGGTGCTGTGTTGTTTCCAGGCACTGATCGTATCCTTCCTAGCAGGCGGCGGGACATTTTAGGTATAATGGTTAATCCTTTTTTTTTCTTTCTACCTTTTTTATTTTTGGAGCAGAATGAACAGCCGCAGACTTTACTGTACATCTGCAAATGGAACACAAATGCCACTTGGAAATGCCACCCGATCCCCCACCCCTTCATCACAGTAGCTCTATTTGAAAGTTTAAGCTGCACGCGATCAAATTCCAGAGAGTTAGCTATTTTAGCCTGTTGCAGAAGAACCAAAAAGCAGTCTTATGGCATCTTAAAGACTATCCTTTTTGTAGCAGAAGCCACTAGATTTCATGAACAATGCTTACTACAGAGACGGAATTGTTAGCAGCAGTGGCATATCTGCCTAGGGACAGGGGTACCCCTTGTCCCCGGGCGCCACTCTTCTAGTCACATGGGGGGCGCAAAATCGGCCCCCCATGTGACCAGGAAGTCCTGGTGTCTCATCGTTTTCGCATGCCTCGACACCATCCAGTAGGGGGAGTCTGTTGGGGGGGAGGTGGGCACCCTAGACCTTGCCCATGTCCATGGTGACATGGGCAGGGTCTAGGACAGCGGGGGTGGAGCCTGGGGCATCAGGGGACGGAGCTAGGATGGTGGGGGCAGAGGGGGGGCGGCAGAGCCTGGGGGCATCCTGGAGACAATTTGTCTCCGGGCGCCATTTACCCCTGGCACGCTTCTGGTTAGCAGCCATCTTGTTATATTATTAGAGATACAGCCCGTGCTAAAACGTTTCTGTATCACGGCGCATCCTTGTTTATCCAAACTGAGAAATATACAGAATATTAGGAGTCCTCCTAGGCACAGGGCAACAATTACTTTATTTTTTATGAATTTGTTTGATTTTATCCCAGATTTTTATTCAGTAGACTGAAAAGTATATTTTGGATAGAAGGACCACTGATTAAATTCAGTTCACCGAAGTTTGAATAATGGGGCTTCCGCATTCTTAAATTGAACAGGAGTTTAGAAATGTCTTGCGTTTCTTATGTTCAAATTACAGAAGACAAGAAGTTGGTGGTTTTAGCACTGGCATTTCTTCTCAGAGTGGGACCAGTGAGGAATTTAAATTAATAAATTGCTTTCTGTGCCAGGATCTCAGTGATAGAGTATTGAGACTGGAAATATTAGTGCTTCCAAATTTATACTCATCCATCTTAGCGCGAAACAATAGACTTCAGCCCCTTATAATTTAAACAAGTGAGAAGGAAATTAATTATCTATATACAGTTAATAGTTTTGTATGGGTATGAGTGTTTGCATAGCAATAGTTTCACTGTTTCTTCCTTGTTATTTTTGTAAGGTAACCAGTGGGTCAATCAAAGCTTATTTTCAATAAGACTGTATCACATTAAACAGTTATAAACCCACAACTACTGTACAATGGGATCTCAGGAAAGAGTTACAGCAAGTTCTGGCTCTTTGGTGACTGTACCTGCAGAATGTTCACATATTCAAACATATGTCACATCAGAGGCGTGGCAAGGGGGGAAGCGCCCGGTGCACTGGTGTGTCCTCCGCCCCCGGCACGCCCCTGTCCCACCCCAGAATGCCCTTTGCCACACCCCCACAGGGGTGCACGCTTGGTGCATTGCGCACCCCCATTCCCTTGGAGTTACGCCTCTGTGTCACATTCACATTTGACAATTGATGTTCCACTCCAAGCACACTTATTTGAGTATAAATCCCACCAACCCACTGGAGTTGACTTACAAGGAGCATAGCCATGGATTAGGACTGTTAGGTAGGCTTTTAAATAAATCATAGGTGCACACTAGAAACATAGTAAATGAACAGCTAGGGAAAAAATATTTTTTGCATTTAAAAATAGGAGCGAAAACTACCAGACCACAGCCATGAAGCCCGGAAAACCACAACAATCTGTTAAAAATATCCCTCAAGCTAATAGGATTATCCATAATTTTTTCAAAAAAATATTACTTACTTACATTTTCCCCAACCTTTTTATCCCTCTTGATTTTCACAACCTTGCCGCATTTGGCAAACCGCATGTCTTTCAGTTCCCACCAAGTGTATACAGTTGTGACCCTGCATCCCTCTACACTATTCTAGTTCATATTTTCATTTTTGTACACATCAGTTCATATATAAACCTATACCAGCCTGAACTCTCTCTAGCCCACATCTTGGTGCAGTTTTATTTTCTTTAAATTGAAGGAATTAGCACAGTGGTTTGTTTTTGTTTTAAATCATTTCCCCCTAGGTTTAATGAATATCCCAAATAGGGATGGGGTGGACATGCTGCTCGTGTGTAGAAGAAAGTCTCTGCCATTAATGCATATTTCATCCAAAGGTTTGTATCTCTTCACCTGTCCAGATTTATCGTTTATGTTCTTCGCTGTTTTTCTCACCAACATCTTGTGCTTCTCCTTGTTGGAACGCTTTATCGGTTTAGCGCTCAGATTCACTGAGCAGAGATGAATATATCTGAAGATTAGCTAGGAAATCTTCATTGACAGTAGCAGATTTTCTTAAATGGTTTCATTTGAGGCTACGGATCTCAATTTCAGTGGAGAGTAGCATTGATGTTGAATGTTGCCTAAAGTAAAAATTACAGTGACATTGAATGTTCAGTGGGAAATCTGAAGAATTTTGAGAGAAGGAAAAATTGTTTTGACATTTCTTAAGGAAGATTCTGTTTTACTAGAAAACATTAATGCAAGCTGTTAGATCAATTTTGCTGTTGGGAATCTACAGCTGACAAAGGAACTCTCCATTAGGAAGTTAAAATTGATACAAATGGGGACCCCTGTGGAGACTTGTGTGGTAGCCGAATCTTTCAAACACAAAAATTCGATGAGTTTGGAGGTTCCTTCTAATAAAAATCCTTCAGGGGAAGTGAAAAGAGTTTTGGTAAGGATAATAAAGTATTTCAGAGAAATCCAATACATCTTAAGTAGTGAATAAATAACAAAATGGTGGAGTTAGCTATATATTTCAGGGTTCCCAGGTATCTAGACCATTTGGTACTCATCTGGTAAATGGCAAATTCAGTGAGAGAAGGTTGGGTGCTGTGTGGTTTCCGGGCTGTATGGCTGTGTTCTAGCAGCATTGTCTCCTGACGTTTCGCCTGCATCTGTGGCTGGCATCTTCAGTGAGAGAAGGTTTCATAGCAGACTTTGCAACTTCTCCTGTGTGTCACAACGTCCAAGTTAGTATGCGGAACTCAATGTCACTAGGTTACGTGGAAGACAGAATTATAAACCGACTTCAAAGTACCAAGTATATTCTTAGACTATTGTAATAGGAAGGGAGCAAAAGGAAATGTTGTTTTAGTGAGCTGCAGTCATAGGACAAAAATGTTATCATCAGCAGGAAGTCGACTGATGGAAAGGTTTGAGCTAGGCTGTTTAGACCTGCTTGTACGTGTGGGTTTGGAATGTTTAAATACGCAACTGGACGGTAAGCTGAGGGAGAGGGCCAGGTATAACTGACAGTCTGTGTTTGACTTGGTGGTAGTGGATTAAAACTGGTCAGGCCAGCAATAGGCTATTACTCGACAACCACAAGAAATTCTTGTTGTTGAAAACCAACCATGCCTTTCCTGTTGCAACCTTTCCTTTTCAGTGTAAGAAGGATAATAATTTAAACAAATAGCCACAACAAAATAGCAAGGGTTTCTCATTCCAAGGTAAGATTTCCCTGATTTGATTGACAGAGAGATCATTTAAACTTGTCCTTAGCATGCGAAGACTTAGGTTTGTAGCTCCCATGTGGTTAGGCTAATCGAGGTCCCCCGCTCCCCCGTTTTTGTAAACTTTGTCTTTCAAATAAACTACCAGGAGGAAAAGAAAAGATACGCCTAACCAGAGATGCCCTGTACAATGTATTTTAAAAGCCTAGTTTCTCTTCAAACAGCTGCATAGTTATTAAAATTTGTTCGCGGGGCCTCTATAATTAAACCATTGAAAGCATTTTGCTGTAGAAATAACTCCCTAGAAACCAGCCACTAGCAGCTGAAGAATTGTTTGAAATTTGTCCTTAATTGTGTTGGTATTCTTAAACAAATAGATGCTATTAAGTGTGCTTTCCATTTCCTGAAAGACTCTACAACATTTTCTAGCATTCTTTTGTTCTTGTTTGTAGCATAACTTTTCAATAGTAAGAGCCTCCAAATCTTGAGCTTAAAATTTATTTTTTTTTGCAAACCTGTTTCTAACATTACACTGTACCTGCATTTCTGCATCCTTTGGGTAGATCAGATTCACTTTCCATGTATCAGAGAAGCTAGTTGGCTATTGTAGTAGAAAATACTGGCCTCTATAGATTAAGATATTGTCTCAGTAC
Organism: Sphaerodactylus townsendi; assembly: GCF_021028975.2. Classification (NCBI taxonomy): domain Eukaryota; kingdom Metazoa; phylum Chordata; class Lepidosauria; order Squamata; family Sphaerodactylidae; genus Sphaerodactylus; species Sphaerodactylus townsendi. The sequence continues at coordinate 76,339,974 of NC_059434.1, forward strand.
AGGGCAGTTTCATGGCATGGTATGATCAGCTGCTGGTCCAGAGTCATTCACAAATGATATTGATACAACGTCTTGTATCAGCTTTGTACGCCTCAGACTATGATGCATATGTTCCAACCTCCAGTGATTATGATGTGAATCCTCAGAGAGCAACACAGCTTGCAATTTATTTTATTGTAGGTTCGGTGTTTAAAATTGCATCTTGCACTCAGCTTATCCCTTTAAGCCTAGTCTTTTATTAAAATGTGTCATACCCATTCCATAACTTATTGGATCTTATCTTTACACTTAATATTGAATTGAAGGGTGTTCTAGTGGGCCTGTCTTGCCTTCATTTCCACTGGTTGCCGTTTCAGACTTTGCAAACTGCGGGAATCTCAGAAACTGGGGGTAACGTACGAGGGTGAAAACATCTCAGCCGTTGGTTCTCCCCCGCCCTCTCCAATTGTCATTGTCAAAATCAAGCATCAAATAATATGTTACGGGCTCACTTTCACAGTTGAGATAATAATTGGTATTTAGGGACATGCTCTTATAGAAAATGTGCTTCTTTGTCATAGGAAAATAGGTATTCTGATGTAGGAGCCTGATGGGGAAATGAAAAGTAGGTAAGGTAGCTGCTGTAGCTAAACCTATTTTATTTCTGCATTTTTTTTTAAAAAACACGCTTTTTTTCCAGGTGGGTGTTGCAAGTGAAAGGTTTTGATAGCATAATGATTTGTAGATCCAGTATAATTCCAGTATAATCCAGTATAATTCCTATGTTTCCAGTGAACCAAGAAGTCAGGAAGGTCGTCTCTTATGATTTTTGACTTCTGAAGAGAAGCCATTCTTTCTGGCCATCCGACCATTTCCCTCTTGTCTTTTAGTTACTTCCTCAACATATTTTCATATTGAATGTAATGTTGAATCAAGTTCCTTAACATTATTTCCTCAACAAATACTTCCATCAAGGACTGTATTTGAACTACCATAGGCACACTTCGCTGCCACTCAACGTTATCTTTCCTCCCATGTCTACTCAGTGCTGGGTTTGTCCCCCCCTGCTGTTGATGTCTTCTGTGTTCCAAAGTTTTTGATTTAGCAGAGACATTTCTTATTATCTGGTGCTCGTTCGTGTTAAATCAACTGTCCTTATTTTACCTTTGGGGAAAAATTTTGAGAATTCCTTTTAAACACAGAACAACCTGAAGGGATTTATGGGTAGAGCTGCCACTTTTCAGTTTTCAACCTTTCCCATCCTAGTATCAAGAAGGCAGATCTCTGAGTCAAGAGGAGATGTGTTTTGTCTCTAGGATTTAAATGTACACCTGATACACGGCAAAGTTGCTTACAGAATACAGTCTGATACTTTATAGACTGCAGCTGGTGAGGTTCAGTTTGAACTACTGATAAAGTCATGTAGAGGATAATCCCCCCAATAATATACCTTTTACCAAAAAAAATAGAACTCCTTGATTGTTTTAAATTGGCACAGGATAGACTCTTGCAGACTAAATAAATACATATTATGCAGAGAATGCGATCAGAGGGCGTTTCCCCACTCACCACGACCCCCCCATGCCTCGCGCTGCTCTCAGCGCGTGTCATTTCTGGCGCATGCCCAGGTGTCCCCACGACTGGGGTCATCAAAAGGCGCCGTTGACAAGAGTGCCAGGTATGACGTGCGCTGAGGGGGCACGGCAGCGGCAGCATCGGGGCAGCTGCGTTGTTGCCACCCCTGTCGTGGGGCGTGCCGGGGGACCCCGCGCTACTTGAGGAGAGTAGCGCGGGGCTTAAGGTAAGTGGGGAAAGGCCCAGAGAAGAGTTTTCAGCAGTAGTGGGAGAGTTAGGCCATGGCGTGAGGACTGGGTGGTACCCACACACAGGGTTGACCCAGTTTTCATCTGTGTGGAAGCTATGCTGTCTTGACCATTTGTTGCAGATTATAAACCTCTCAAGCAGGAGTGCCTGCGTTCCATAAGTGTGCCATTGATACTAAATTAACAACAACCAATTAACCCCAACGTGCTAATAGTAACAATCATAAACATGAAAGGCAGGATTTCAATATTGTAAAGCGTGAAAGTATTTGAGTTTATTGTGGATTATTTTTCAATAGCGTTTTTATTTTCTATCCTATGAAAACTGAATGGTTTCAGAAAATTGTGCAAACCTTGCTGAGATGGGTTGATAAAACATTTGAGTTTTCTGAAATATTTTGTGAAATGCTGAACAGGCTTCCTGTATATTAAATTTTCTATCAGTAACTTGTATCCATTGTTGAATGACACAGTTTGTGCATTCATAAGCATATATGAATAAGTATGTATAAGTTTTGGGAATCGGGGTATCTTGGAGTATCCATCTACCAACAGTACTGCATCAGCAGACATTCATCTTAGGGAGGCAAACATAGTCCTCAGAGGTCAATGAGATTAAAGCAGCTGAAATTTGTCAGACCTACATTTGTGCCCAATGGGACTCCATGACATCCCTTCCCGTTGCCCATCTTACTTCCTAAATGAACACGCACTTCTAATCCCAGGGCATCTCATGAAGACCGCACTATTAAAGGAAAGGTGCCACAAAATGGTTTCAGCAAGGAGGTTGTGTAAAGAGGTCATGTTGTTTTATCCCTCTGAACTTTGTGTGATACGATGCTGAAGCTATGAATAGACCAAGCAGTAAAACAGCTCTTCAGATCTGTTTGCATAATGTAGTCTATACTGTTGAGTTGTGTGTGCATAGGAGCAAACAAAAATAACTTTGCTGGAAGGAGTTTGGAGAAGTTGAATGCCCCAGAGGTTTCCAGATACCTATATGGCACCATGAAGCTGTACATTATTTAATCGAATGTAAGCCCTTTATATGTGTGGCATGCTTGCCTTAGCAATGCTATTGGCCCACTGTTGTCTTTTCTGCTACATCGGTAATGTAGAGAAATATCTAGTGTGATCCTATGAGTCTCTCTCTTCGTAGGGTTCCTCTTCTATCAGGGCGACTGGTGCTGGCATAGAAATGGCTTGTGTGATGTGGGGTACCCTGATCCATTACCGATGTAGCAGGGAATCCAGTTATCAAGGAGCAGTTCTGAAGTTGTAATGACACGATGAACATATGAATTGTGCTACGGCCTAATCTGAATGACTGGGACTGAGCCAAGCTTTAGCCTTTGGATCATTTAGCCTTTGAATGAAACTCTTTTGATGTTACGTTGCCCCCAAAGTGACCCACCCATTGAATGAAACTCTTTTGATATTACGTTGCCCCCAAAGTGACCCACCCACTGTATAGTTAACACAAATCCAACCCTTTGGGTCTTCCTGAAATGTCAGACATGCAACCCACCTAGGAATTGGAGGAAGGAACTAATGTTTGAATGCATTAAGAATGGTCTTGGGGGTGGGTGGGTTTTTGCACCTCTTCTTTCCTTGACTCTCACCGCCCAGATATTGACCAGTGGAATAAAGTAATCGAACAGCTGGGAACACCATGCCCGGAATTCATGAAGAAACTCCAGCCGACGGTGCGGAACTACGTGGAAAACCGACCTAAATATGCTGGCCTCACTTTCCCCAAACTTTTCCCAGACTCTCTCTTTCCAGCTGACTCAGAACACAACAAACTCAAAGGTAAGAGCAAAGAAGCTGTAGCGCTGTGTGGTTTCCGGGCTGTATGGCCGTGTTCTAGCAGCATTCTCTCCTGACGTTTCGCCTGCATCTGTGGCTGGCATCTTCAGAGGATCTTCGACAATACAAAGAAGCTGTACTTGGACTGCAGAGTGAGAGACGGGGACTAGGTGACTGGGTCTTGGGTCAGAAGAGCCTTCCTAAATTTGCATGGGAGGAAAAGCTTATTTGCAGGGGAGGGGGGGGAGCTCTCTTTTACTTTTTATCCTGCCTTAACAATATGTACAACCTAACTGCCCAGACTACCCCAATCTCATCTGAGCTTGGAAGCTAAGCAAGGTGGGTACTTGGATGGCAGACCACCAAGGGAGACAGGCTGCACTGCAAAGGAATACCAATGGCAAACCACCTCTGCACATCTCTTGCCTTAGAATAATAGAATCATAGGGTTGGAAGAGACCACAAGGGCCATCAAGTCCAACCCCCTGCAATGAAAATCCCATGAAATGTAACAGCGTGGGGTTTGCATGAGTCGGGTGTGATGGGTGGAGGAAGGGGAAAGTGAGGATGGGGTATGAGTCTGAAATTGTGTGCATCGAGGAATGCTGCTGTAAATTTCGTTGTGCGTGCACAGTGACAATAAAATGCTTATGCTTATTTGATGGTACACTTTACAGGAGTGCTAGAGAAGTTCAAAGGCATTTTAAGGATCTTTTAGAACAGCGGTTCTCAACCTGTGGGTCAGGACCCCTTTGGGGGTCGAACGACCCTTTCACAGGGGTCGCCTAAGACTCTCTGCATCAGTGTTCTCCATCTGTACAATGGATCAATGTTAGGGTTGGGGGTCACCACAACATGAGGATCTGTATTAAAGGGTCGCGGCGTTAGGAAGGTTGAGAACCCCTGTTTTAGAAGATGCTGTACAGTGGTGCTTTTTTTCGATGGGCTCAATCAGGAAGGCTGTTTTACTGGCACATAGTTTATTCATCAGTCATGCTACAGAACTGGCTAGCATGGCAGGGACATGTTGGAAGGGGCTAGTCCAGAGGTCTGCAACCTGTGGCTCTCCAGATGTTCATGGACTGCAAATCCCATCAGCCCCTGCCAGCATGGTCAATTATCCGTGCTGGCAGGGGCTGATGGGATTTGTAGTCCACGAACCTCTGGAGAGCTGCAAGTTGCAGACCCCTGGGCTAGTCAATCCTCTGTCTCCGGTGCAGAGCTGCCAGTTTCTCAACCTGCTCCTGCACGTGTCCCTTTTAACAGCTGTTGGAGCTTGCCGCAGTTCATTGGTGCTCATACTTGCCTCCCTGCTGAACAAACAGAATCTTCACCTGCTTATTTCTGTTTTCAAGGCACAGGTGTTTGAAGACATCATCTTTGGACAGCTGGCAACCCAGTTTGGTAGTTTAACAATCTACGTAGCCATCTACAACTCAAGTCATGTTTTTTTCTGATTAATACTTGATATTTGATTCGTAAATACTGTCAGCAGAAAACACTTCTTTCAGAACGTCTTTGTTGAACTCACATACCCTACTTTGGTTGCAGGACAATGTCTCATAAAGCGATACCAAAGGACATGATAAGAACCCTGGTGAGCCAGACCAGTGGGCCCATCTAGGCCAGCATCATGCCAGCGTGGTGTAGTGGTTAAGAGCAGGTGGATTCCAATCTGGAGAACCGGGTTTGATTCCCCACTCCTCCACCTGAGTGGCAGAGGCTTATCTGGTGAACCAGATGAGTTTCCACAATCCTGAATTCCTGCTGGGTGACCTTGGGCTAATTACAGTTCTTCAGAACTCTCTCAGCCCCATTTACCTCAACAGGTGTCTGTTGTGGGGAGAGGAAGGGAGAGGAGATTGTAAGCCCCTTTGAGTCTCCTTACAGGAGAGAAAGGTGGGGCATAAATCTAAACTCCTCCTCCTCCTCCTCCTCCTCCTCCTCCTCCTCCTCCTTCTTCTTCACCACTACCACCACCACCACCACCACCACCACCGGCCAATTAGTCGCCCTGGAGGGCCAACAAACAGGACGTAGGGTCCAAGGCCTTCTTGTGATGTTCCCTCTTTGCACTGACTTTGAGAGGTGTACTGCCTCTCAATATGGACATTCTGGTCCCCTCTTGCATCATTCCATCTTGCATACAGGAGTCTCCTACTGTGCCTCCCCCCCCACCCGCAGAAACAGCCATTTTACACATGGGAAACTGCATCCACAGGAGGGCTGTTCATGCCCAGGGTTGGGCATATGAGGAAGATTGGATCAGGCTGCCAGGATTGTCTTCTTGTATGAAGCAAAGATATTTGTGTGTGTGTGTGTGTGCGTGTGTACGTGTGTGCGCGTGCTTAAATTGTAAATGCCACTAGTAAAAATGGCTTTGGTTCCGTTATGTTCCACACTGAACATGAACAGCTAAGGCTGGATACTGCTCGCAGAGAGGTTGTCACTGTGTGAAATCACAGGAAGGAAAGACATTTTTGAGCATAAATAGAACCCATGATTAACATCAACCCCATGGAATCCTTCTGCAAAGAAATAAAAATGATGAAAGTGTGTTTAATATAGAAAAGACTTCCAGCCGCAAATCTGCGGCCTTTCCCATGCTTGCTGCATTGTACCAGTTTTGCACGTCTGGATTCCCAAGGCTGCTTGCCACAGAAATGCATAATGTTTTTTTAATCTGCTGTAATTTGCATGTCATTACCCAGAATCCCTTTCCCATCATACGGCAAGGCAGTTTGCCTGCACTCTGGGGAGTGATTGACGGCCTGCCCAAATGGCCAAATACATATAATCCCCCCTCCCCTGCTGCATGCACACACACAGTGCACCACCCCCACGATGAAACAGAATAATGGACTTGAAATGAGTTTGAAGCAGATGCAGAGAGAAAGATAATTAAGGTGGTCTTTCTCTCTTGCATACATACAAATGTGTCTGTCATCAGATTCCAATTTGCTGTGTTAGTTACTAAAACTACCCTTTCTTAACAACATAGTCATACACCCTACAATAATATTTCTGTTACCTTGAAAACCAGGATTGCATCCCTCTGTAGCAGGAGGTGACATTTTGCCACACTGTTGTCACCCATAGAAAATATTTACAGACTGGCCCCTGCCCCCGCCCAGCTCAGTTCTCCAGCTTAAAAAAAATGTACCTACACAAAGCATCATCAGAGATACAAATAAATTGCAAACACTGGTATAAATAAAGATAAAGATGCAGGCAAAGATGTATAAAGATGCAGGCGAAATGTCAGGAGAAAATGCTACTAGAACACGGCCGTACAGCCCGGAAACCACAGAGCACCCCACTGGTATACCTAAATGGCAAAAGGTGGAACCTTAAGACTATCTCTTAAGATTAACACTTGTGTTCTGGGCGTAGCATTTTTGGATGAAATGCATTCAACAAACTGGCCTGGAGCTCACCAGATCTTCTACCGTAGTACATCTGTTAGTTTTTACAGTGCCATAAGACATTATTTCTTTTTGCCGTAAGAGACGGACAACAACACACACACACACACCCCGCGAATGATTTGCAAAGCTGCTTGCTATTTAGTTGCTCACAGGTTAAAAAAAAGTAAAATCAGCGTCTAAGCTTGGAACAGTGACAGCACCCAAACTGTTTACCAGTGTGGTTCAGTGGTTAAGAGCAGGTGGATTCTAATCTGAAGAACTGGGTTGGATTCCCCACTCCTCCACCTGAGTGGCAGAGGCTTATCTGGTGAACCAGATATGTTTCCACACTTCTACATTCCTGCTGAGTGACCTTGGGCTAGTGACTAGTCACAGTTCTCTCCGAACTCTCTCAGCCCCACCTACCTCACAGGTGCCTGTTGTGAGGAGAGGAAGGGAAAGGAGCTTGTAAGCCACCTTGAGTCTCCTTACAGGAGAGAAGGTGGAATATAAATCCAAACTCTCCTTCTCCTTCTTTAGATGTAGGGCCAACACCTCAGTAGGGAAACAGAAAGGGTCAAGTGGATTTAATTATTTATTTACATTGATCAGTAGGGATCTGTGGTACCTGCAGGCCAAACCGCATTCCAAATCCATTTGCATGTAGTCTGCTGGTGGGATGCTTTGCTTGTATGGAAGTTTGTCTTTACAAAGATTGTCTGCCTCATTGCAAACAGGAAGCAGGGAAGAAAGAGGCACGTTCTTTCTGTGAGCATAACAAAATGCACAGTGGGTGTGGGCAGACAAACGTTGGTTGTGAATGTGACTCGGGTTTTTTTTGCTGGCAAACCTCTCTCTTTGATAAGTGTGTGTGAACCCACAGTTTGCTATTGAACCTGGGAGCTGGAGAGAGCATGATGTTTAAATTAGCTTTTTTATTACACTAGTATAATTGATATGTAAATTTCTACTTTAGGGTGAATGGGGGCAGAGCAGTTTTCCCGCAGTCTTTCAACAAATGTTTACGTATTCAGTTGGAGATTATTAGGTTGTGCATGTAACCAGTGGGTGGTATGTATTATGGTCTGATCTGGAAAAAATGCACAGGAGTGTATTTACTCTACATAGGGATGTGGAAATATACTCCTTTTCATTTCTTTGTATTGCCTGGTATGGTCAGTCTGCAAATTATCTTTCCTCCCATTTGCATTTCCCGAATTTCCTGCTTCTTTCCTGCCATTTCTTTGCACTTGACATAAATACTTTGAAAAAGGGGTTAATTTCAATGTGGAAAATTCAGCTTGAGAAAGTAGAAAATGGTGCAAAGACAAACACTCAAACAAGAGCAAAGTAAAATTGAAATGGGAATTTTCAAGTCACAGAAATGGAAAATTCAGTACCGTTCCTATTCTTCTACCCTTGGAAAATAGAGCAACTGCTCCAAATATTTTTTGCCACTAGTGTTCCTATTTTATTTGGTTTCTCCTTGGAAAACATGCTGTGAATGAAGAATGGGTAGTTTTTCGTCTGTCAAATAAGAACCTTTTCTGCCAGTAATTAAGAAGAAACGTCAGCCGTATGGATATTAAACAAACTTTATATGTTGATGGCACAAATTGTCTGATCACGATGACAACGGAACTGGATGCACACCCGTATGTGGTACATGCATCAGTTTGTGACAGACAATTATAGGAGACCTGATTTTGTACCAGAAGAGTTCCTCTGTGTCAGTCATCCAAATAAGTATTGTCGAAGGCTTTCACGGCTGGAATCACTGGGGTGCTGTGTGGTTTCCGGGCTGTATGGCCGTGTTCTAGCAGCATTCTCTCCTGACGTTTCGCCTACATCTGTGGCTGGCATCTTCAGAGGATCTTCAGAGGATCTTCAGATCCTCTGAAGATGCCAGCCACAGATGCAGGCGAAACATCAGGAGAGAATGCTGCTAGAATATGGCCATACAGCCCGGAAACCACACAGCACCCATCCAAATAAGCTTTCAGCAAGGGATTAATCAGACTTCTTTTGCCAGAATGGTTCAAGCGTTGGTCTCTTTTGGCCAGATTCCATGCTTTATTTGCGGATCCTGCAGGTTTGCCGATTCTCCGGGGCTATGAATAGCAAAGCATGCCCAGGCACTCTTGCATCTGTTCCCATTCAGACTCTGAATGCCTTTTGTGGGGAAGCAAATAGTTTACTGCAAACAGAGCGGATTTTGGCTAGCGATACCACAATAATCCCCCATTGTATTTCTGACGCAGATATTATTGTGCGAGGAACAGCAGTGCTGTTATTGCTGCCACAATAGAGATTGAATTGGATGACTTTTTTATCCACCTATTCAGTCTAAAGTTGAGCCATATTAACGCTTTAGAAGCAGCTTATATTAGAAGCAACAAAGGAGTTAACGCTTAAATCTCTGAATGGGAAGTGATCCAACGGGTCAGGAATTTCATTCTATTGTATATCATACTTGGATCCTGTCTTATTTATTGGAGAATTCCATATAATTATCTTGTTTTTGGCTCTCGGAAATACAAGCCTGTAAGGTACCGTTTTAAAATCCTGTAGATAACTCATAAATATGTGTATTTGGCTACAAATTCCACTGATCCCGAGACTTAGGCAGCTGGGTATATTTTGTTTGATGAAGAGAAGGTTAAAAGGTGACATGATAGCCATGTTCAGATGTTTGAAGAGATGTCATGTTGGTGAGGGAGCAAGCTTGTTTTCTGCTGCTCCAGAGACTGGGACCAGGAGTCATGGGTTCAAGGTGAAGGAAAAGAGATTCCACTTAACCATCAGGAAAAACTTCCTGACAGTAAGGGCTGTTCAACAGTGGAATGCACTACCTCAGAGTGTGGTGGAGTCCCCTTCTTTGGAGGTTTCAGAGACTGGATGGCCACCTGTCAGGAGTGCTTTGATTGTGTGTTCCTGCATTGCAGGGGGTTGAACTTGATAGCCCTTGGGGTCTCTTCCAACTCTATGATTCCATGAAATATGATGGCTCCCAAAGGCCAGGGAAGTGATTATCCCATGTTTCCAGGTATTTTTAAACCATGGTGGTTCCACATAACACAATTGCAAGTAAAAATAGTAGTGCCTCTTGGTTTGATCCTAAGTATACGTTTCTAAGGGGAAAAAAGTCATGGGAGGGGGGAGTCTGAGGAAAAAACAAAGTACCCTCTGGGTATTCAGAAAAAACCCAGCTAGCTTTTAAACTCAATCTCACCCAGTTTTCCTCTCTACTACTGTGACCATCCTGCATGACTTTTGGACCTGCATGTCCCTGATTCTCAGCATAACCTTTTGGGGTGGTCAGAGGGGGAAGGCTTTTCTTTTTCACCATCACTCTATCCATGTTTAGGTGCATGTGTGCAGGTTTCAGGGTACCTGTGTACCACCTCATCCCTTTATACACATTGACTTGTTCCGACATTGGTCATCTGAACAGGGATGTACTGTGATATGTCAGGGGAGAGAGATCGGGGGAGACAGCCATAGACAGTTTCTTTGGTAAGAATCAGAAATTTGTGCTGGATCCACGCGTGGAGAGGACTCCTATGTAGGGTGTGGCGAAACAGGCTTGCCTATGGCTCGTAGGCTCTATTACGCCCTCTGACCTCTCCCAGAGTTGCCAACCTTTCCCTGGAGAGGGCTATCTTATTTCCAGGGTTCGCTGCCACCACCTGGTCAGTTTTTGGATCGTCCACTGGGAAGGACCAGGACTTCCCAGTTTCCTCTCCCGCTAGCGTGTCCAAAACGGGGGGAGCACACGCGGTACAGAGAACGGTCCACTCCTGGTGAAGGTTTAACAAAGTCAGTTCTTTAATAACAGAAGAATAATGTAGAGAGCTTTTCTGGCACAGCACCCCAAAGAGACAACAAGGAACACAAACTAAACCAAAGCAAACCGCAAGTCCTCTGGCCCTGTCGTTACCACATACCCTGCCTACTAGTTGTTGCCCAGCAGGGTAGGGCTTAAGTAGGTATTGCTTATGAGGAAGCTCCCATCACTGGGCCTAGCACACGGCCTGCGGGGAAATGGCCGCTGCCTCCTCTCCCAGGCAGAGCCTTCCTCTTCCCAGAGACTGCCAGCCAAGAAGAACCCATCCATCGGGTCCTTGCTGGTTTTATCTCCTTTTTCTTCCCTCCCTTTTTTGGCTCCCCCTGATGTTGTTACCAGGCTCACTGCAACTTCTGCCCACCCGCTCTATGGTGCCTGGTTGGGGACAAAAGGAAGGGCGGGGAAAAAAAAACATTTCTCCACATAGGGATTTAAGGAGCACATCACCTTGCCAGAATGATGTCAATGGCAAATTATTTGGACTGCTAAGTGTTGGGTAAAAGTGGGGAGTTTGAACTATGACCTCAAAACGCCAAAGAGGAAGCCGAAGTGGCCAAGACCAGATAGGACAAGAGTGTGAAGCAAAGTTAATGCTGAATATATGTAGAGAAGGGGCTATATTTTATGCTGTAAAAGGGGAAGCAACATGTCCTGGTTGGGTATTCTAAATATGCCGAACAAGAGAGAAAGAAAGATTTGGGTGTTTTTTTTAATCTATGGCTTTCTGCTTATTCTGCAGGGCAGATGGTGACATTGTCAATGAACATAAAAAGTGTACGAGGAGTAGAAAGCTGGCAGGGGTGTCAGAAATTCAATTTGGATGCGTTGAGTTTGTGCTAGTGGTGCTGAAAGAAAAGAACGTAATTAAGTTTATGGACAGTTGGAAACCCTTGATAGAGAATTTAGACAAAACAAAAATAAATAAATTGATGACTAGTGGTTTTGAAGGTTAAACGTTGCTAAAATAAGAACCAATAGAGAAACCCTCGAGACCTGCATAAGGCTGATAACGAGTGGATATTTTGGAACACATTGATTCATAGAGTTGCCATGAGTCGGAAACGACTGGACAGCACTTCACACACACACAGACACACACACACGGAGACACAGAGGCTCATTCCGCACATGCAGAATAATGCACTTTCAAACTGCTTTCAGTGCTCTTTGAAGCTGTGCGGAATGGCAAAATCCACTTGCAAACAGTTGTGAAAGTGGTTTGAAAACGCATTATTTTGCGTGTGCAGAAGGGGCCATAGTTTACTGGGGGTAAATTGAGAGTTAAGAACAGGGATAAGTTGAAGGCAAGAACTGCTGAAGGTAGGCAGGAGAGAGGGGCTGGCTCCTTCAAGAGAGCCACTGACTCAGTAAACTGGCGATCACGAAAGAAGCAGGTGGAGCAAAGCAAAAGTGCATTGTGGGAACTTCTGCAAGAGACAAAAAGACAATTGGACAGAGGGTATTCCAGAGTAGAGGGATCGGTCAGAGCAGTTCTTTTATGCAGATGAGACTGAGAAAATGCCTGAGGCAGTACTGGTCAGAGTCAGTCCCAAAGCAGAGATCAAATGCCTTAACAGTCCAGGTGCTCGGGAGCAAATGCCTTAACAGTCCAGGTGCTCAGGAGCAACAGCCGCAGCAGGCCATTGCTTTCACATCCTGCATGTGAGCTCCCAAAGGCACTTTGTGGGCCACTGTGAGTAGCAGAGAGCTGGACTAGATGGACTCTCGTCTGATCCAGCTGGCTTGTTCTTATGTTCTTATCAGAGAAAGAGGTTATAGAAGGAAGCAACTGGGTTGGAAAGTTCATCAGAATGAATGATGACACTGCCAAGGTTCAAGGTGTAGGGCAGGGGTCTTCAAACTATGGCCCTCCAGATGTTAATGGACTACAATTCCCATCAGCCCCTGCCAGCATGGCTAAGTGGCAGGGCTGATGGGAATTGTAGCTCATGAACATCTGGGGGGCCATAGTTTGAAGATCCCTGGTGTGGGGTGTTGCCAAAGAGGCAAAAGGTGAGCCAGATTTTGAGGTCTGAAACAGAGGTTGATTATGGACTCTGAGATGATGTCCATAACATAGAATCACAGAGGCAAGTTGAGTCATACAGAATGATAGTCAAAAGTTGAGGAGCAGCGTGAGGTGGGTTGAGTTTTCCGTGCCCCTCTTTCAAACCCTAGGAGATGTTCAGAAGGCCGATCTACATGTTGGGGAGGGTTTAGCAGCTAAAAAATATCAGCAACAGGGGACAGGAGACAGGCTGTGGATGTATCATGAGGCCTCTAGTCAAACTTCTATGAGGTACCACTTTTCGGACATCAGTTGCTTTGCGCCCAAGAAGACAGTGCTTCTAGGACTTAAAACTAGAGGCTGTTGCCGAGTTTCTAGCTTTCTCTCGCTTACCATTTAAACGGAAGATTCAAAAATAAGCAATTTAGCATCACAACGTCTAACAGTTGGGCCTTGCCTAAGCTTAACAAGTTTGAAGTGGACACTTGTCCAGTCAGTGCATCCTTCTAGTAGCCTCCGTGAATCTTCATGCTTTGACACATTTCTCTCTTTTGGTTTCCTTGCTCCAGCTAGCCAAGCCAGGGACCTTTTGTCAAAGATGCTAGTGATTGACCCAGCCAAGCGGATATCAGTGGATGAGGCCTTACAGCATCCGTACATTAATGTTTGGTATGACCCGGCAGAAGTGGAGGCGGTAAGTAAAAAATTGACTTGTGTCTCAGAGTTCTTCATCTGCTGCTCTAAGTGTGTGAGGCTAAAGAGTCAACTGAGGGGTGCTATCCCAGCTCTTAACTGGCATTTCCCACTGCTACTCAGAATGGTGGTGGGAGAAACATACAATTTAAAAAATGGCTGTCAGCCAATGGTCTGAAAACCTGGTATGGTATGGGAAAACCAGGAAGGGATATCACACCTCTCTAGGAATTGGTTGATTTTTGTCAGTTCCTAGAAAGACCTGACATCATTTCTGGGTTTTCTGGAAGTGATGTCACACTAATGTCCCATCTCCCAGTCTCTTGCTGGTTGCCTGGTAACCCTTTTGTCTCTTTAAAATGCATAGAAACAGTGGCCCTTTCTGCACGGGCCATTTACAGTGGCCCAGGAATGGCAAAAACGCCATCCCTGGGCAGCTGTTCGCACAGGAGGCGCTGCTGGATCGCAGCAGCGCCATCCTGGCCACCCAGGAGTGGCGTGAAGCCGCTCCTAATAACCTCGCTCGTTGAACGAGTTTATTCTAAAATGCCGTCTTCCCCCGTCCCCTCCAGTCACCTCATCCTCCAGCGTGCTCTGGAGGCCGTCAGGGACCCACCCACGCTGCCCTTCGACCTCCAGGGGTTGGAGGGCAACCTGGGCGGGTCCCTGACGGCCTCCAGAGCGACGCTGGAGGATGAGGTGAGTGGGGGGGTGGGCGCAGAAGAGGCGGCTCCGTGCAAAGCCACCTCTTCTGCGCCAGCTTCTGGGGGGCCGCTCGCACGCCCCCGTGTGAATGGTCCCCACCCCTCCACCGGCATAATTTCTGCCGGTGAAGAGGCGCCCTTTCCACTGTGAGGAAAGGGCCAGTGACTGGAAAAGGAAATTCAGAATCAGACCTACATATCACTTTTAAACAAAGAAAAAGGGTACCATGAAGAAGTGTCAAATGACATCAATGGCATCCATTTTGAATGAGGTTTTGCCAGTCCCTGATACTTAGCTATGTTGAATGTATTAATTTTGAAGTAACAGTTGAAATTAGAGAATCGAATTGGGAGCCTCCAAAGAATTGCTAGCCAAGTTCGCATTCACATTTGTTTTCTTTTTTTCCCTTCCTGTAGCTAGCACTGAACTTCAGTCAACATTCTATGCCTCAAAGAGGGCAATAAGCATGCTCAGTCCCCACCAAGCCATTCTGGTACATCTCATTTATTGTCCTACTGACAGGCCCTGGGTTGTCAAGTTTGCTGGCAGGAGGAGCAATTCAATATGGTTCTTAGGGTCAGTACTTCCAACATCTAATCGCACAGGATTACATACCAAGTTAGAATCTCCATGTAATAACTCTGTTGCCTTGGATGGCCAAATTCTCATGGCCTCTTCCGCACATGCAGAATAATCCACTTTCAATCCACTTTGCAGCTGGATTTTACTGTGCGGAATAGCAAAATTCACTTTCAAACAATTGTGAAAGTGGATTGAATGTGCTTTATTCTGCATGTGCGAAAGGGGCCACTGAATCACTCCAGTGCTGAAAGGATCGCACAGAAATTTGCCATACACAAAATTTCACTTTCCTTACCCAGATTGTTCTAAATTGTTTGTGTGAGACAGAATCCTGGACTAGAGGGATCTTTGTCTGAGCCAGGAGGGTTCTTCCTAAGATCTTATGCCCATTTGATTTGTGTTGGCGGAACATTTCTCAGTGTACAAATGACAACATTACAAGGAAAGGGTTAATTGAGCACCTCATAGCACATTTCTTACTTGGAGGAGGTGAAAGATTTTCTCAAGTTTTTTTTGATAATGCTGGCTGAAAAGAGGGAAAATGAAGCCAGCAAGGCCTTAGGAGATGACTTTAAGCATCGTTAACTCACGTTTGCCCTCTGGGGAGAAAGGTCAGGTGTTAATGTGCAGTTATGGGAGGTGTGACCAATCCTAGCAAGCCTCCAAAGATGCCTTGGAGATCATCTCATAATCCTTCCCAATGTCAGCGTTGCTGTGGGAATAAATCCATTAGCGTTTATGAGATGCTCAGTTACCATGGCAATATGGCATCACATGGAGAGAGGAGTTGCAGACTGCAGGCCTGCATCCTTTTCTGCTTTGACAATGAGGCCCAAGATCTATGGTCTCTGGATGCCACATCTCATCATCATGGCTAATATCTGGCCACAGACCTGGCTCCTCTGCCAATGGGTCAGTTTCTAGTTTCCAGGATCTAGAATGCAACCTGGGTGTACAGAGATGCAAGTTTGCCCTTCCATTAAGGCCTTTTTAGGGCTCTTCTAATGGAAGGTAGACTTACCCAGTGGAAAAGCACCTAGTCTGACTTTCACAGCTGGCTGTGTTTTCTGCATTGTGGATTTTCCCAGAGCAGAAAGCCTTTCCCTTTATCCCCAACACCCTTCCCCTTGGATCCTGGATTCCCAGTTTGTATACCATCACAGGAAAATCCCTAGCAGGTCTTAAAGGGCTGCTTTGTTGTTAACACCCCAAACCACCCTAAGAAGCTAGGATAGTACAGCATGAAGAGCCAGTAAGAACATAAAAGTTCCCTGCTGCGTAAGACCATCTAGTCCAGCATCCTGTTTCTTACAGCAGCCAACCAGTTGCCCTGAAGGACCAAAAAAAACTGGGCAAGAAAGCCCAGGCCTTTCCCTGATAGTGTCTTTCAGTACTGGTATTGAGATCTCTGTAATGGTGGTTCCATTCCATCAGCATGTCTCGTAGCGTGGAGCAGTTTGAGTGTCACTCTAGAACTTGGTCCAAATCCTGTATCAGCCATAAAGCAAAATTAGTCGTTTTGAGATGAGAATGGGATTTCCACATACACACCCCTTATATAGGGTTGCCAATCTCAAGTGGGGAATGGAGGTCTCCGGGGATTAGAACTGGGGGAACAAAGCCTGCTGGTAAATGTTGCACTGTTTCATATTTGCAACAAGACGAACTTACAGACAGAAGGACTACAGTTCCCATGGGAGCCACCCTGCAGCAAATGCTAGATTTCTAACACCTTGACATCTCTAGCTCGTGGGTGTGCACAGTATCCGAAAGGAAGGGGGTTGCATGCCGAAAGGGCCAGAATGTACAAATCCTGTTGGCAGCTCTGGAAGCTACCCTGGAGGGGATACCCTTCCAAGAGGATTTAAGGTCTAGCAGGGCTCATGGGTCCCTGACAATTGCCTTTCAGCCGCACAACATCCCACAGCCCAGCTAGTTTGCTCAGTGATTTGCAGATGTTCTTCCTCCAGGCTAACCATCCCCATGGGTGCAATTACTTGGAGAAACGTAACTGCGTGAACCAATGGTAAACAGATACTGCTTTCATGATCCTGGAAACTGCTACAAGCCAGCGACGAGCCATCAAGTCACGTGATTCTGGGGTCCTCTGCACAGTGATCACCACATAGATCAGAATTCATGTTGTTCATCTCTTGAGATTTGTCACAGTTTTGCCTGGGGTGATTGTAGCTCCAAGTCCCCCTTCCCTCTGTTGATGCTGGCCCCTTCCTATGACAAAGGATGAGTTGGGGAATATCTCAGAGTGTGCCGTTCATTCTCTGACCTGCATCATGAATGTTCTGTTGCCTGAGGCCTCGGAGAATCATTTACTGGCAGAATAGACAATAATGAGCTAGACGGGACCAATAGCTTGACTTGGGATAAGGCAGCATCATATGTCCATATTGGTGGGGGTAAAATAGAAATAAGGGCCACACCAAGCAAAATGAAGAAGAAGCGGAAAAAAATACTTGAGATAAAATATTTATTTATACACACCTATGTGTTTTGCATGAGTTTCATCAGGGTGATGTCACTTCAAAGTCTGCATACAATGTTCTCTTTTGCTTTGTGTTTTTAGAAGGCGAAGAGAACATTGTATGCAGTTTTTGAAGTTACGTCCTGTTGATGAAGCTCATGCGGAATGCGTAGGGATGTGTAGATAATAAATGTTTTGCTTCCAGTGCTGTTGTTTTTTGCTTTTCCTTTGTACTTGTGAGGAAGAAGCTTCATCCGGTTAGTGTCAAGGTACCAGGCTGCTAGGAGAAGGTACAGGGGCAGCATAAAAACGTGGCTGGCAACTTTATTTACATCCTGAAAAGGGACATGGATTCTCACTGGTTGAGAGGAGAAATTGCCCTGACCTGGATGGCCCAGGTTAAGCCAATCTCGTCAGATCTTGGATGCTAAGCAGGGTTGGTCTTTGTTGTTACTTGGATGGGAGTCCATGGTTGCTGGGCAAAGGCAGAGCAGTGGCAAACCACCTTGACTCATTTCTTGCCTTGAAAACCCCAGGGGCTGATGGGAATTGTAGTTCATAACATCTGGAGTGCCAAAGGTTCGCCACCACTGACTTAATCCATGAAGTTCTGATTTTTGTGTCAGGCTCAAAATAAGTGGGTTGCCACTTTTGCCACCAAGAAAGAAATTAGGCCTTGGGGAGACTCATCATGAAATTTAATTGATGTATTGCTGCTTGCTTTTGTGACCCCTGGCCTGCAGCAACTTGAAGCTTGATTCTTCTTTGCCTGCTAGAAGAACCACCACATATTGGTAAGGCTGTGGAAAAGGTTAGCAAGGCAAGAGATGTTCAGAGGTGGTTTGCCATGGCCTACCTCCGTGTAGCAACGCTGACCTTCCTTATGGTCTCCCATCCAAGTGCCAAGCCAACCCTTCTTAGCTTCTAAGATCTGATGAGAGTGAACTGGCCACAAGGTCTTCAAAACACGGTCTGAAAAATCTGGCCTGATGAAGAGTTCTGTTGAACCTGAAAGCTTGCACATTAAGCGACGTCGGGTACGTTCTAATAAAAGTTATTACATGGCTTCTGTTTGTAAGCCTTCTGGTAATGTTTGTAAGCCATCTTCTTCTGGTAATGACAACTAGCCATGGAGCATGGTCAGTGGTGGGATCCAAACATTTTAGTAACAGGTTCCCATGGTGGTGGGATTCAAACTGTGGCGTAGTGCCAATGGGGCTGGGCGGGGCACGATGGGGGCATGGCCGGGCATTCCGGGGGCGGGGCATTGCTGGGAGGGGCTGTGGCAAGGACGCAGCTGCTGCGCCGGTCCTTGGGCG
The DNA here is from genome assembly GCF_021028975.2 of Sphaerodactylus townsendi. Classification (NCBI taxonomy): domain Eukaryota; kingdom Metazoa; phylum Chordata; class Lepidosauria; order Squamata; family Sphaerodactylidae; genus Sphaerodactylus; species Sphaerodactylus townsendi. The sequence goes on from NC_059434.1 coordinate 76,358,625, forward strand.
GGAAACGAATGCACGCAGGCACAGGCTGCCACGCACGCCGGTGCACCTCCTGCTAGACTGCTTCAAGTTCTGCGCGCTACTGCTGAGAGGAGGGGCGTAACTAAGGCAAAAATCACGTGGCAAAATCACCAATGAGTAACCCCCTTTTGGCACACACCAATAATTAGTAACCTACTCTCGGGAACCTGTGAGAACCTGCTGGATCCCACCTCTGAGCATGGTGGTGGGAATGGGTGGGTGGCAGAACAGTAGTGCAGCCCTTAAGAGCCAAATCCGTGGAGTTTGCTTGCCAGGATCCTAAATCAAAATCCCTTGATGCAAGTCAGCACGACACTGAAATTTCCTCTGTTGCAACGTGGGACAGTCAAATATAATTGTGCACGAGTCACGTAGCACTTCAAGGAAGCAATGTACACAAACGCCTTTTCATTTTGTTGTATATAAACTGAGCTTCCTGTTCCGCTTTTGACTGTTAGAACTATACATCTTAGTAGTGCAGAAAATATGACTTCTAAAAAACAAATCAATTAAAGGCAGATGTGAGACGAAGCAAATTGTTGAAGCAAACACAACTACCTTTCCCCCTCTGCAAGTGAATTAGATTCTGTTTATAGTGTCATAAATGATGTATGCAAGTGCAGGTATAACCACCCTAGCTTCTGAAGCATTTATAGCTCCATTATTCTCAACTCCCTCTTCCCCACGGGTTAGATTAGTCATCCAAGGACAATCATTCAATCTAGTGTGGCTTCTCTTTGTAGCATTAGTGGTTATGAACCGAATTAACTCTGATGTATTTCTTGCACCTGCACAAGCTGGCTCTCCATTTGTTCTGTTCTTCTGACAAGGTTGTCTTTCTGCAGTTTGTGCCCCCTTCCATTCTATGTATCTTTGCTCTTCTGTTTTCTCATTTTCTTATCCCTGAATTGATACTGGTATAGCTATAACCCCGTTAGAATCCGTTCCCTGCGCGACTCAGGCAGGGAACCCTTCGACCTTCCCTTGGGAGATGATGGTTTTATTTTTTCAGTAATCACAGTTGTAGAATTTGTAGCTGACTGAATGTGTCAAGGGCCAAAAGTACAAAATGATATCCTCTATATATTATATACATGTTTTTCTTCATTTCTATTTCTTCTTCTTCTTCTTCTTCTTCTTCTTCTTCTTCTTCTTCTTCTTCTTCTTCTTCTTCTTCTTCTTCTTCTTCTTCTTCTTCTTCTTCTTCTTCTTCTTCTTCTTCTACTTCTTCTTCTTCCTCCTCCTCCTCCTCCTCCTCCTCCTCCAGGCGTTGTCCCACTGATGCAGGGTCCGCTGACATATTTTTCCTCATATATACATATATAATCAAATGCATGGTAATCAACAACTCTTTTGAATGATAAAATAAATTAAGTTGACTTCTGTGAATGGTTAATGAATAATTATACTTTTACACTATTTTATTAATTTATAATGTTTGAATATTCCCTTAACTGCTTTGCACACATAAGAACTCAACCCAAGGAGAAAGTTTTTCAGCCTAGCCTTTTCCCGGGCTATATATATATATATATATATACACACACGCACATAATTTTGGCATAATAAACACCAAATACACCTCACGCTCCTTTGCATCCTGATAAAGAAAAGCTTTATGTGGTAATTATGTTGCTCAAAGCTAAAGAGACTAAACTGAGGCAACTGTACTTTAGTCACAGGAAAAGATTCACTGGAAAAGACAGTAGTGCTAGGAAATGTTGAAGACAGAGGCGGAACTACAGGGGGACCGAGGGGTGCACGTTGCACTGGGTGTGCACCTGCCCTCACCTGGAAAATCACCCCCTTGGCCCCCCACGGCGCCCGCCCGTGCTTACCTTCAATAAACAGTGCAGGCTAGAGAAGCAGCCTGTTCCCTTCAGGCTGAAAATGGCCTGGTGGGAACTACATTTCCCATGAAACCTTGGGGCTCTCAAGATCTCATGGGAAATATAGTTCCCACCAGGCCGTTTTTAGCCTGAAGGGAACTGGCTGCTTCTCTAGCCTGCACTGTTTATTGAAAGTTAGTGTGGGGGGAAGGGTGCCGCGGGGGGGCATCATGGGGGGACACAGAGTGCTCACCGGGCACATTCTGGCCTAGCTACGCCTCTAGTTGAAGACAGTGGGAAAAGAGGAAGATCTACCGTGAGATGGATCATCTCAGTAAAGGAAGCTATGGCCCGCTATTTGTACGATCTGAACAAGGCTGTTAATGAAGTCATTGGTTCATAAGTTAGAAGTGATTTGATGGCACCTAATGCACTTGAAAAGGCCTCCTGTTCTTGCCCCTCCCCCCTCCCCCAAGGTGTAAGATCAGGCTGTTTGGCCACTGTCAACACACGGTTCTTGTAAGGGGTGGTGGGAAGACAAGAAGTTGGAAGGTCCTGCAGGTGGAGGAGCGGAATGTGCCCCATCAGGGGTTGAGAGATTAGCAAGGCCAAGGACAGTTACATAGGAGTCTATGTCTCCCAATGCATAGAACTTGACATCTTTGCACATCTCCTCAGGAACGCTTGACTCCCCCTCCTCTTTGCTCACCATGGTCTTGCCTGACTTATGCCACAGCTTCTGCCTTGCCAATGGTGTGGCTCCCCTCTGAGGCCCTATCATCAGCCTAATCAGGGGAAGGGGCACACACACTGTATAGTGAGTCATTTCTTCCATGCAATTGAACCTCCTCCACCTCCTGCCCACCATTTAGGGCACTTGCCCTCCTTGTGTGTGCTGTGAACATGTTAAGTTTATCTATTCCCAGACTAGCCTGATCTCATCAGATCTTGAAAGCTAGGCAGGGTCAGCCCTAAGAACATAAGAACAAGCCAGCTGGATCAGACCAGAGTCCAGAGTCCATTTAGTCCAGCTCTCTGCTGCTCGCAGTGGCCCACCAGGTGCCCTTGGGAGCTCACATGCAGGATGTGAAAGCAATGGCCTTCTGCTGCTGCTGCTCCCGAGCACCTGGTCTGCTAAGGCATTTGCAATCTCAGATCAAGGAGAATTGGTAGCCATAAATGTATGGACTTCTCCTCCATAAATCTGCCCAAGCCCCTTTTAAAGCTATCCAGGTTAGTGGCCATCATCACCTCCTGTGGCAGCATATTCCAAACACCAATCACACGTTGCGTGAGATGGGAGACCACCAAGGAAGTCCAAAGTCACTATGCAAAGACAGGCTGTGGCAAACCACCTTTGAATGTCTCTTGCCGTGAAAACCCTGCAACCTGATGGCACTTTCTTCCAGCATTCCCCCCAAATCTTTTGATTTCGATAATGTCATTCTCGCATCATGTGAAGTCTAGACCATATCGCCATTAAATATAAAGTGAGATGCTTCTAGTAAAATAATGCAGTATCTGCCTAGATCCATTTGAACACATGAAACTTCTTTGTATAGATCATTAGTATAGTGAAGAAGCAAGCCTTTATTGGCATAGACAACAGTACAACAATGATAAAAAACGGATTAAAAAGCATATACAAAACAGGAAATAAATGTTAGGTCGAAGGAAATCTACTGGCGTTTGGTAATTTCCAGGAGAAAGTCTGCCACTATCATACAGAGAGAAGGATCAGGGTTGTCCAACAAGTAGTGTAATCTAATTAAATCGGGGAGATGGGGTAAATGTAAAGGAGTAAGATTCACATACTTGGATCTGATTTCCTTGAATCTGAGACAGTGTACTAATTGGTGGGCCAGAGATTCAACTGAGCCGTCGTTACATGGGCACAATCTTTTAGCCTTTTCTTGCTTATTAAATCTGCCATGCAACAAGGCAGAAGGCATAGCATTAAACCTGGCGAGCATTATGGCTCTCCTTTGAACGGGGTTTGTTAAGCAATACAGGTAGTGTGCCAAGTGGCCCGTTCAAATGGGAGGGAAAATACAGGGGGGAACACGTTTTCTTGGCTGCGGTGATTAGGGGATCTAATCTCTATGCTGGGGATCATTAGAAAAGGAATTGATAATAAAACTGCAAAGATTGTCATGCCCTTATATAAAGCCGGGGTGCGACTGCACTTGGAGTACTGTGTCCAGTTCTGGTCGCCGCATCTCAGAAAGGATATTGAGGAGATAGAAAAAGTGCAGAGAAAGGCAACAAGGATGATTGAGGGACTGGAGCACCTTCCCTATGAGGAGAGGCTGCAGCGTTTGGGACTCTTTAGTTTGGAGAGGAGGCGGCTGAGGGGGGATATGATTGAAGTCTACAAAATTATGCATGGGGTAGAAAATGTTGACAGAGAGAAATTTTTCTCTCTTTCTCACAATACTAGAACCAGGGGGCATTCATTGAAAATGCTGGAGGGAAGAATTAGAACTAATAAAAGGAAACACTTCTTCACGCAACGTGTGATTGGTGTTTGGAATATGCTGCCACAGGAGGTGGTGATGGCCATTAACCTGGATAGCTTTAAAAAGGGCTTGGACAGATTTATGGAGGAGAAGTCGATTTATGGCTACCAATCTTGATCCTCCTTGATCTGAGATTGCAAATGCCTTAACAGACCAGGTGCTCAGGAGCAACAGCCGCAGAAGGCCATTGCGTTCACATCCTACATGTGAGCTCCCAAAGACACCTGGTGGGCCACTGCGAGTAGCAGAGAGCTGGACTAGATGGACTTTGGTCTGATCCAGCTGGCTTGTTCTTATGTTCTTATGTTCTTATGGGTAGAGAACTCTCTATCCAATAGTTGACCTTTTAATTTTCCATTAGTATTGTGAGGTCAGTATTATTTACTGTGATTGGCAGCAGCTGACCAAGTTCTCAGGGAAATATCTTTCTCCTCAGTACCTGGTTGGTTGAATTGGAGATGCCAGGGATTGAACCTGGGACCGTCTGCATCCCAAGCAGATGTGCTGCCCCTGAGCCATGGCCCTTTCCCCCCCTGTTTATAAAAGCTCAGCTGCCTCCATTGTGTCATGCTGCTTTTGCCTGTTCCATTTGCAGTGATAGAACAAGGGACTTTATTTATGCCAGGAGTCTCAACCTGTGGCTCTCCAGATGTTCATGGACTACAATTCCCATCAGCCCCTGGTGGCAGGGACTTATGGGAATTGTAGTCTATGAACATCTGGAGAGCCACAGGTTGCAGACCCCTGATTTATGCCATTGGTATCCAGATGTTAATTGATGAGTAAACATAGCATTTTGTTTATTTGCTAGCTTCCTACAGGGCTTTCTGCCTTCTCTTCCTTCAATGCTGTGCTTCCCAGAATCAACAATTAAAACCTTTCCCAGGGGGTATTGTCCATCCGTCATTCTCATAGACACTGATTTGGACAAAGGGGTATCAAAATGGGCTACTTAAGCATTTTAGAGAGGACCACAGAACATTAAAAATGGCTCGATGTATGTTGCAAATTCCAGTGGTTCTTGTGTGAACAACTTAACCTCAGAATAATGACCCTGTGTACCTTCCTGGGATTTATGGCGTGAAAAGCATGTGAGGAAGAGGTAAACTAGATGACATCCTAGACAAAATGCAGAATCCTGAGCCAGTTATTATTTTATAAGTCTATTAAAAAGTTTACGATCTTTTCATGGGCTGCAGGGGAGCAGTAAAATTATGATGTCTCGTTTAAATGGCAAAGAGTGTAACGAGAACGGGAAATGGTAGAAGGGCTTGGGAGCCTTCTCTCCTTCTGGCAGGTTTGAAAAGAATAGACTCTGATGGTCTTTCTTTAAATGCCAGGTCGTGACCTGCTGCTAACTAGAGGGAAATGTATGTTATTACTTGGAAGGCTTGCTGTTCATTCCGAAGGATTGAAGGACAAGTCGGAGCCTGATTGCCCTCAAGTGTACTTGGTGAGAAACCACCCTGCCTGAGTCTTTGACCTCCAAGGGCTAGCAAACAGTGGTAGTGTTTCCTTGTTGCTTAGGCATAGAAAGGCTTTTAATTTCTTCTGGCAGCCTGTATGTTTCATCAGAAAAGCCTTATCTATTTTCTTCATCAGTTGAGACAGAGACAGCAGTTGTCGAGGCTACCATTTTAAAAATAGACTTACTGTGCTTGTCAATTTCTGTTGTATTTTTTAGGTGCTGATTTTCCGCTTTGTTTTTATTTCAGCTTTTAGATTGCTAGATTCCTTGAATACTCCTATAAAAGGCATAAATATATATTAAAAGGTGTGGGTGTTATGTTCCATCAGGTCGATTCTGATTTATGGTAATCCTATGAATTAATGACTTACAAAACATTCTCTCTCTCTCTCTCTCTCTCTCTCTCTCTCTCACTCTCACTCTCACTCTCTCACTCACTCACTCACTCACTCACACACACACACACACACACACACACACACACACACACACACACACACACTGCCCTGTAGTTAGCAGCAGGTTGTGGTCTGGCATTTGAAGGAAAATGTGTGTGTGACTGTTGCAAAAAATGTTTTCCCTCATATGAAAATTTGCACCAAATTGGCTGCTTGATAAGCTAACTTATTATTTCTTTCAATTCTGTACCACCTTTCAGTCTAGAACAGGGTTCCCCAACCTTTTTGAGCCTGCAAGCATGTTTGGAGTTCTGACACAGCTTGGTGGGCACAGCAACAAAATGGCTGCCACAACATGGCTGCCATAGGAGGCGGAGCCAGCCACAAAACGATTAACCTCAGTAACACAGTAAAGTTCCTTGTGCTGTGGTGGCAGCTGCTGCCAAGGCAACATTTTTAAAATCTACACAGCAATCCAGTGGCATAGCGCCAATGGGGGGTGCAACACACCAGGCAGCACTGTGTCAAGGGGCGTGGTCGGGCCGTGGAGGGGGCATGATGGGGGCGTTCCGGGTCTGAGGCAGTTCATGGACTGTTTGGTCCCCTCCCAGAAGCATCTAGATGGCCACTGTGGGAAACAGGATGCATGATAAGATGGAAGTTTTGTCTGAACCATCATTATGTTCTTATGATTATGTGGCACATCCCCATTAGTTAGGGTTGATTCGCATGACCTTCTGTGCATTGATAGATGAGAGATGACTGAATTGAAGTTATTTGATCACTTCATTAATCACTTTATCCCAGATGGCCTGAGTCAATGATTGATCAAACAGTCAACGTGAATACTCGGCTCATACCTCTTAGTGTTTTGAGCTGGATGTGGGTTGTGATTAATGTGTGAGAGGAAAAGCAGGTTTGTTTATTTTAGTAATTTATTTGAAGCATTTCTATGCTGCCTTTCCACCCAACTCACAGTACCCAAGATGGCGAACAATAGAGTGGTTCAAATGTTAAAAACAGCATGTATTGTGCCCAGATGCGCAGAGATTCCCACCTGGTGAATAACCACAGGACACGTCTTGGAATTAATTGGGCCGCAGCCCTTTTTATTGAGGCAGGGTAAGCAAGAGGAGCACTTCATTTAGCAGCTGGTCAGCACCCCTGGCTGACCCCAGCACCATCCCCAATCCATATTGGGGAACCAACAAGGTACTGGGCCACCTGGGTACCCGCTCGCTGTAACCCCCTTTCTGCTGGGGTGTCAGGCTCGATTGCAGAGGCCTCCACAGCATGCGCCCTGAGCCCGCCCCATCCCAAGCCTCTTATGGAGGCTCCCAACTGCGGGGAGGTCCGGCACGCAAGCTCAGCCTTCCCATAAAGATGTGCTCCTCTGCCCAAACCGCCAAGGCTGCAACGAATTGAGCAGCAAAAGAAAACCTTACCCCAAAAGGGAGGGAGGGTGGGTCAGTTTATTCTAGGTGTCGAAAGAAACCGTATCAACCGCGTGCCGCCTAATATATAGGGAGCATGCTCCACCCCTTCCCCTCATGCGTCACACACGATCAGGCCGGGTGAAGCGCATCCGCCCAGCCGGCCCAGGGCACGCTTGCTCGCTTCTCCTGAGCTTACCATGTGCCCTGCCCCCTGTCGCAATTACGGCTTTGTTGATTCTAGTGCTGTTATAAATACAAATACTTGAAGTATAAATCTATGAAAATATTTTAAACTATTAAAACACAGAAACATACAAATAAGAGTTAGTGAGAATACACAAAATGAAACAGAAAGAGTCTTCACCATAGAACTACCACAGGGCGAGGGGGGGGGACAAATGCCGCAGGTGCAGGGGGGCAAATAATCGCTCCTCCACCCCTCCTTTGGCTGCCTCTGCAGCCTGGAGCAGACCCCACGGACCAGAGCAGACTGCTCTTTAAAAGGTTTAAGACTTTAAAAGGTAAGTGAGGCGTGTTTGGGGGGGGGGGCAAGGGAGGGGGGCATGGGCGCCATTTTGGCCCGGGCTTCATTTTCCCTTTCTAAGGCACTGGTCTTCACCCTCTGGCAGAAGACAGTGATAGAGGGAGTCAGATGGCTCTTTCTGGATTTTGGTGTCTTGTCTGAGAAGGTCCTTTCTTGAGTTGCTGTCTAGTCTCAAATTGCAGGGGCATCTGAAACATGGCCTCTGAAAATGACCGGATTGGTTTAGTAGGTTCATATGACAGAAGATGGTCCCCCAGCCATATGGACCTTTAAAAGTCAATACCAGCACCTTCAATTAGACCTGGAAGCAAATTGAGAGCCAATGTAGATAGAGTTGTATGCTGTTTCTATTGCCTATCTTCCTTCTAGGAAGCTACCGTGTTTCTCCGAAAATAAGACAGTGTCTTGTATTAATTTTTGCTCCCAAAGATGCGCTGTGTCTTATTTTCAGGGGATGTCTTATTTTTCCGCTCCACAGCTGCATGCTCTGGTGTTCTGTTCGATGGGCATGCATCCAAACAAAAACTTTGCTACGTCTTACTTTCGGGGGATGTTTTATATTTAGCACTTCAGCAAAACCTCTACTACGTCTTGTTCTCAGGGATGTCTTACTTTCAGAGAAAGAGGGTATGAAGTGTAGAACGTTTGCCTGTATTCAGAAATGAAAACTCATGGGCAGAGTTGGACCAGGGGGATTTGAATCTCTGCTCAACTATGGACCTCACATTATGACCTATGCTTGACATACTGTGCTGAGTTATTGTGAGGGTTAAGGTGTTACAAGCGGAAGAAAAATACTACCCTTTGGAGAAGGAAATATACACGTGATTGATAAATATTTTTCACCACACCCTGCTGATTTTGTAAGCCTGGGCACTGTGCTTCTCAGTTTCTTCTGCTCGGCATGCTAAAATTTGACTTTCAAAGTCTCTTTACTGGCATGCTCCAGTGTAGTTTCAGGTTTTATCAGCCTGAGTGATGATTTCTTCTGTGATATCTCGCTATATGCATAGGCCTGGACAGAAGAGGTCAAAGCTAGGTCATTGGTTTGTCAGCCTCTGCGTTTCTCTCACTCAGTTCTTCTTTATCTCAATAGCAAGTATCACGGTCCAAGGGAAGCTAGTTTGAATGCACTATTTGCACCGATCTGTAAAATTGTACATTTAGTACCGCTGTGCATTTTCATCCACAGATTTTTATTTTTGCTAATAGACAGCATTTGCAGTGATCCCTTTTAGGCAAAGCATTTATGACTTCAGCTAGTCATTTTCCTGAAAACCCAGCAATAAGATTTTCCCTGCAGCTCTATAAGCCTGCATTGTGTGTTACAAATTTAGGTGTTTGTTTCTTTATGACAGATTGGTATGGCACACCCACTAAAGCCATAGAAATAATAGCACATGGACTTTTTGTTGTTGTTGCTGTGTGTAGACGAGAAAACAGATATTTTCCACGGCTGGGTCAGTTGCTGCTCCCTGCAATGAGTTGCTGTCTGTATGGTTTTATTAATGGCATTAGTACATGTGTCTGATTGGGGAGAGCAGAAGTAGAGCGAGGAGGTGGGGCGGAGCCAAAAAGATGCCGTGCTTGTACTTTCCGTAGAAATGCCAACTTCCCCCCCAAATGTAAATGAGTATCATATAACCCCCACAACCACTCCCTTCCACCCCTGTAGAGCATAGGACCATGGTGGCGAACCTTTGGCACTCCAGATGTTATGGACTACAATTCCCATCAGCCCCTGACGGCATGGCCAATGGGAATTGTAGTCCATATCTGGAGTGCCAAAGGTTCACCACCACTGGCATAGGGGGATTCACACCATACCTGGAAAGGGAGGGGGGTGCTGAATGTATGGGGACATCGGGTGTGTGGCAGACCAAGCACTCTCTATTATTATTATATCAAAATATTGATATATGAATATGAGAATTTAGAGGTCGATGTGTTTTGGTTGAGCTTCTTTTCTTTGACTTCCACTTGCTGGCTACCTACAGATGTCAGCAGAATGAGTAGGAAGCAAGAAGGAGCCAACCACATGGAAGGGAGGGGTGAGGGGGATGGCGTGGACAGCAGTACAAGGAAGTGGGAAAGGTAAAACTAGGTAGGCTGGCCATGACTGGAGGGAAGATATCTGGGGCAAACCTGTGCTCACCAGCAAATCTGCCCTGCTCTGGCAGTGAAGCAAATTAAAGTCATGCTAGATGTGGAGTTGCTTGTCGCAGAGAGAATGGACAGTGAAATCAGGGCTCAAGGAAATATGTCCATATGAGAAATCTTGCCACGACAGACATTTGCCCCTGCAGCGTGGCCGATACCTTGTGCATAATCAGCCTCAAAGTCTTTTGATATGTTGGAACTGTTGCTCAGGTTGACAGGGGAGGGGAGTTGGTCAAGCTGGAAGTAGATGCTGCTTGAGACTTGGGACAGTTTCCTTGGCAACGGTAACCATGACCACCAGCATTTGTTTGGCATGTAAGGAGCAAGTAAGTTCAGATGAAGCCAGGTGCATCCTTAAGTGTAGTGATTATAATCGCTTCCTGTGCATTTCCCCTTCTTAGCTAGAAAGCATTTACTCGAAGCGACAAGCACCAATTTGGCTAGAAGCTTTTTCAAGCACTGTAAGAAGAGTGTGTAGCAGCCTTTGTAGCCCAAACTAGCTTGGGCCTATCAGAGCGCAGAAGCTAAGCAGAATCAGCTATGGAAAGTGTTTGGATGGGAGAGCACCATGGAAGACCTGGGTTGGCAAGCAGAGGACGGCCAACCATTCCCTGCTCATCTCTTGCCTGCACCACGCCATGTGTTGCAAACTTCATGAAGTCACCATAAGTCATTTGAAACTTGGCAGCACCTAAGCATTATTATTAAGAAAAATTGGTGTATTTCCAAATAGTGGCACAATAGAGAGCTTGCTTTTTTTGGTTGCCAGATTTTTGGTTGCCAGATGCCTGATTTCCAAAAGTGGGGAATCCAGATTAGAGTCCACCACTGCTCTTAACCACTACGTCATTCTGGCTCTGGTGCTGATGGACTTCGAATCTAGCTTCTGGAGCTCTGCCGTCAAGTCCCAGCCGACTTATGGTGACCCCATAGGATTTTCAAAGCAAGAGGTGTTTTGGAGGTGTTTTGCCATTGCTTGCCTCCGCATGGGCTGAGAGAGTTCCGAGAGAACGGTGACTGGCCCAAGGTCATCCCGCCGGCTTCATCTGAAGGAGTGGGGAACCGAACCCGGTTCTCCAGATCAGAATCTGCCCTCCTTAAGCCTCGTGGTTTTAATGCGTTGGAGCTGCCTGGGTTTCTGCCTCCTCGTTTCGAAAAGTGCGTGTCCTTTTTTTCACCTCCTGCCTTTCTGATGAACGACGGTCCAGCCCATGTGATTTAAAGCCACCGGCCTGCCTCCCCCACCCTCGCTCCAGCCACCAGCCCAGCTCCAGAGCAGGATGGTTAATGAGGCAGATGAGCACAGCAGCTCCTTGCGTGGATTCACAGCCCTCGTCCCCCTTGGGTTTCCCTTCTCGGCTGCCTCCTCTCCTCCCCGCTGTCTGCTTTTTCTCTCATTAGCAAATGCAAGTGGCCCAGCTAAGCCTCTGACTGACAGACTCTCAGACTTGCTAATCAGGATGACCCGGGCTCATGGTCTGTCCCTGTTGTCATGGGCAGTTCTTGGGTTGAGCGGGAGAGCCACGCCTGGCAGAAAGGAGAGGTCTCTCTGGGTGGGATTTCACAGGCTTGGCTAAATTTATCACCTGCTTCTGGCTGTAGATTCAGGGCGGACAAAAGGAAATACTTCTTTACTCAACGGGTGATTAAAACGTAGCGTTCACTGCCAGAAGACATAGCTCTGGAGACAGGCGTAGACAGCTTTAAAAGGGGATTAGACGGGTTCACAGAGGCTAGATCTGTCAATGGCTACTAGCTGTGGTGACTGAAAGGAACCTCAGAATTCAGAGGCAATAGAAAATCGGGTCTGGATTCATTATTTTTGATGTTCAGTACTCCAAGCTGCTGGAATGAGTGTCTCACCCTGTTCTCCTGGTTTGGGGCAGAATGAAATGTTGGATTTTGCAATTGTAGTCTCTAGAGCAGTGGTGGTGAACCTTTGGCACTCCAGATGTTATGGACTACAATTCCCATCAGCCCCTGCCAGCATGGCAAATTGACCATGCTGGCAGGGGCTGATGGGAATTGTAGTCCATAACATCTGGAGTGCCAAAGGTTCGCCACCACTGCTCTAGAGAACGAAAGTGAAACAACCTACCGAAGCAGTGGTGGTGGTAGTGGTGGGGGAGTTGGCCAGCAACAAGCAATCTTATGGGATTTCAGTGGAAGAACTTTTCTGCTTTGTGCACAGAAGTCCCCAGCTTCAGTCCCCAGCATTTCCAGTTACAAGGACCAGGCAGTACGTGATTTGTAAGACCTCTTCCTGAGACTTGGGGATAAAAATGTGGGCAGTGGGAACTATCCTAAGCAGATGTTAGTCCCGGCTATTCAGTGGATCTTACTCCCAAGTAAGCTTTCTGAAGATTGTAGCCTATGTCTATTCTAATCTGGAGAACTGGTTTTGATTCCCCGCTCCTCCACCTGGGTGGCAGAGGCTTATCTGGTGAACCAGATGTGTTTCCATACTCCTACATTCCTGCTGGGTGACCTTAGGCTAGTCACTGTTCTCATTGAACTCTCTCAGCATCCTTAGAGTTAAGGTGGTATATGGATCTATGGTCTGATTCGTGTATGTTCAGTTTCATGGGTGTTCATGTATGTGTATGCCAGGGGTGTCCAACTCTGGCACTTCAGATGTTCATGGACTACAATTCCCATTAGCCCCTGCTGGCATGGCCAATGCTAATGGGAACTGCGGTCCATGAACATCTGAAGCGCCAGAGTTGGACACCTTTGGTGTGTGCCGTCTTTTTGGAGGACCGATCCTGATTTAAGATTACCACTCTGTATGTGCTTTCTTCTTCCTTTCCCCTAAACATACGTCTCTAAAAGTAAACAGATATTACACAATATACCATAACTCAGCAGGACTAATGAGGAAACCGGTCCTATAAATCTCCTTAGCTATTGGAAGAAAGAGAATATATAGCAACAGTTCTGTGCGTTGGGGAAGATGCATGTCTTCTGAACTCTGTCATTTGATAAAATAACACTGAATAACTGAGAAAATATGATGGAAGAACTGCTTCCAAAGTTGTAGCGTTTTTCCTTTTAATCTTTTTATAGCAGCCCCGTTTGGTACAACAAGCAAAAAACATAACATTGTGCTTCGTTGAATACTATAAAATTATTTTCCCTTTGCCCAAGCTGTTGCGCATTGTCTCCAGCAGACGATAAATGGTGTATTTGATTTTGCTGTTTGTGTGTCTTTTTTAAAAAAAATTCTCCTTTGCTTCCTTCTGTCGCCTTATGGTGTTTTCCGTTGTCTCAGCAAGTAGTTGTGCCTTCACAGCCCCTCAAAACCCACGCAGAAGCAACTCGAAAGCAGGTAGCTGTGGAATTGCCAGTGAGACCTTTCATCTGAAACTCTCTTTCAATTTCCTTTGTTCCTCTGTTCCCACTTGCAGTAAAAGACACTCCCAGGAGGTACCTGATGGCTGGCACATCGAGGTCTTTTATGTGCAGCATCAAAATATTACCACCCAGTGTGAAAGCTCGCTTCACACATGTGAGGGATTTTCCCCTCAGGGAAGTATGGAGACAGCCAATGTGACATAGTGGTTAAGTTTAATACCCCCCACTCACACCATGGAAATTGGCCAGTCATCCTAATCCTAACCCTAACCCTGGGCCAGTCACACACTTTCATCCAGGGTAGTGTAGTGGTTAAGACAAGGTGGATTCTAATCTGGAGAACTGGGTTTGATTCCCCGCTCCTCCTCCTGAGTGGCAGAGGCTTATCTGGTGAACCAGATGTGTTTCCATACTCCTGCATTCCTGCTGGGTGACCTTAGGCTAGTCACTGTTCTCATAGAACTCTCTCAGCCCCACCTACCCCACAAGTTGTCTGTTGTGGAAAGAGGAAAGGAAAGGACAGTGCTGGGATCCAAAAATTTTAGTAACAAATTCCCATGGTGGTTGGATTCAAACTGTGGCGTAGCGCCAATGGGGCTGGGCGGGGCACAACAGGGGTGGGGGTGGGCATTCCTGGGCGGGGCATTCCTGGGCGGGGCTGTGGCAAGGATGCAGCCGCTGCGTCGGTCCTTTGGCGGGAAACGAATGCACGCAGGCGCAGGCTGCCACGCACGCCAGTGCACCTCCTGCTAGACTGCTTCAAGTTCTGTGCGCTACTGCTGAGAGAAGGGGCGTAACTAAGGCAAAAATCACATGGCAAAATCACCAATTAGTAACCCCCTCTCGGCACACACAAATAATTAGTAACCTACTCTCGGGAACCTGTGAGAACCTGCTGGATCCCACCTCTGGGAAAGGAGTTTGTAAACCACCTTGAGTCTCCTTACAGGAGAAAAAAGTGGGGTATAAATCCAAACTCTTCTTCTTGTCCCTGGCTGGCATTTTCATAGGAGATCTCCAAGGAATACCGGGTGACACAGAGGCAGGAAATGGCAAACCACCTCGGAATGTTGCTTGCTTTGGAAACTCTATTGAGTCAATTTAAGTCAAGAGTGACTCGAGGGGCAAAACAATTGGCTGTGTGGAGCCATTTCCCTCCCTTGAAGGAAAAAGGGGTATAAGGAACATTATTCCAATCAGGGTCATCAAGCTAATCTCTGCATTGCTTGTCAGAATAGGGAACAATGTTGTTAACAGTGTTGGAGGGAAATGTTCTGTCCCTTTAATAGAGGCTTAATATATAGAAATGTGCTGTTGACATGTTCTATGGCACGGAAGTAAATACCATCCCATTCAGCCTCTATTAACAGGGTGGGACACTGGTCTTCAGGCCTGCTGGCAGCTCTAATCAGGAAAGAGTCATTAAGAAGAAGAAGAGTTTGGATTTATATCCCCCCTTTCTCTCCTGCAGGAGACTCAAAGGGGCTGACAATCTCCTTTCCCTTCCCCGCTCACAACAAACACCCTGTGAGGTAGGTGGGGCTGAGAGAGCTCCGAGAAGCTGTGACTAGCCCAAGGTCACCCAGCTGGCGTGTGTGGGAGTGCACAGGCTAATCTGAATTCCCCAGATAAGCCTCCACAGCTCAGGCGGTAGAGCTGGGAATCGAACCTGGTTCCTCCAGATTAGATACACGAGCTCTTAACCTCCTACGCCACTGCTGCTCCATTAGTTGGAATTTCTCTTCTGCAGTCAATTCAACCTAGCTTTTTGGCCTGTAAGACTCGTCACGTGAATCAGTGTGGCAATATGTGTGAGCCTTTCTTTAAAATAAAAAAGTTGCTGAGGACTTATTTGTGCCACAAGCTAGCTATGGTCCAGACCATTCACAGCACATATACAATCTTCTTGACTTTTGTAAAGTAGAAAAGGGTTGGTTCTTTTATCCTTTCCTGTATAAGTATGGGCAGGCTTGAGCTGACCTAGATAGCCCAGGTTAGCCTATCAGATCTCAGAAGCTAAGCAGGGTCAGACCTGGTTAGTACTTGAATGGGAGACCACCAAGGAAGTCTAGGGTCACCAGGCACAAGCAAGGTAATGGTGAACCTCCTCTGCCCATCCCTCACCTTGAAAATCCTGTGGAGCCATCATAAATCAGCTGTGACTTGATGGCAGAAAAAAAAAAGAGGGCAATTAGACTAGTAAAGTTTGTTGTAGACCAGAAATCACTCGAGATTTCTACGAAACTAAAGGCCGTTGTTTATGAGTAGGAGAAACCTGAAATGTGAACAGAATTAGTTTAGTGAAAATCCATATGCAGATTCACATTTTGAGAAGGGGGAGATTCTATTTAGCTGTGACTTATGACCTTGAAATATGGGTAACAAGTGAATGAAAGTGTTAAGGAGCAGCCGTGGCGTAGCGGTTAAGAGCAGGTGCATTCTAATCTGGAGGAACCGGGTTCGATTCCTTACTCTGCCACCTTAGCTGTGGAGGCTTATCTGGGGAATTCAGATTAGCCTGTGCACTCTGTCAACACATGCCAGGTGGGTGACCTTGGGCTAGTCACAGCTTCTTGGACCTCTCTCAGCCCCACCCACCGCACAGGGTGTTTGTTGTGAGGGGGGAAGGGCAAGGAGATTGTAAGCCCCTTTGAGTCTCCTGCAGGAGAGAAAGGGGGGATATAAATCCAAACTCTTCTTCTTCTCTTCTTAATGGACTCAGCTAAAGTGATGATTCTTTTCCCTTCCAGCTATCCCATGCTGCTGTGGAGAGCTGGCTGCTGGCCAGGCTTCAAGACTCTCTGTGGGCAGCTATTGCTCACCCTTTCATTCCTTTTCTTGTTTTGGAATTTAGGTTGTCTCAAGCAGAGGTTGGGACAACGCAATAAAAGAAGGCCCCCTTCCTCACTCTGTCTCAATGTGGACGTGATGGATTTCATACCCCACAGGGTGCTTACCTCTTTTTGCTTTTTACCCAACAGCCACCTCCGCAGATATACGATAAGCAGCTGGATGAAAGAGAACACACAATTGAAGAATGGAAAGGTAATTTTTCTTTTTTTCTTTTTAAAAACCAACCTTTCAAGCAAGTTTATTTTCCACAGTTTTATCATATTACATATGATAGAATTGTCCGTTCTAACGTTGTTAGGGAAAAGTATCAGCCGTGCTTCAGCCCCCAAGGGGTAACACTCTGAAAATACATGGATAATTTTCAGAGCTTCATTATATAGTGAAAGATCAAACGTGCTTTTATCCTCTCTGAATTGGGCATATGACATACACAATATGTTTGCTTGATTTGTAACTCTTCCCACTACTTTTGGTAATTTTTCAAAGGCCTTTGCTCCATTCCAGGCCATATCAGCCTCCCCCATCAAGCCTCTCTTCCTCAGGAGCAGCAGTGGCGTAGGAGGTTAAGAGCTCGTGTATCTAATCTGGAGGAACCGGGTTTGATTCCCAGCTCTGCCACCTGAGTTGTGGAGGCTTATCTGGGGAATTCAGATTAACCTGTACACTCCCACACACGCCAGCTGGGTGACCTTGGGCTAGTCACAGCTTCTCGGAGCTCTCTCAGCCCCACCCACCTCACAGGGTGTTTGTTGTGAGGGGGGAAGGGCAAGGAGATTTTAAGCCCCTTTGAGTCTCCTGCAGGAGAGAAAGGGGGGGATATAAATCCAAATTCTTCTTCTTCTTCTTTCCTGCTTCACTATATATATATATTACAGCTGATATATATTACAGCTGATATATATTACAGCTGATGATATAGGGCACACCCACATGTAAATGCAAAATCAGTCTGTGAGCAGAACAAGACAAAACATTTGGCACAAGTTGGGGTCTGGATCCCTTACCCAACCCTGATCATCTTGTGGTCTCACGGTAGGTGCTGAAAACACAGTTTCCAAGCGTGTTGGGGCCCAGTTCTGCAGTATAGGGCACAGGTGTCAAACTCGCGGCCCTCCAGATGTTATGGAGTACAATTCCTATCATCCCCTGCCAGCATGGTGCTGGCAGGGGATGATGGGAACTATAGTCCATAACATCTGGAGGGCTGCGAGTTTGACACCTATGGTATAGGGGGATAAGAGGCTTCAGCTTTATCCCCTCCCCTTTTTCCAAACCTGAACCAGCTCTGGGGGGCATTATTTGCCTCTTTGGGGAGCTGCAGGGGTAGGTAAGATTCGTAATACCAGCTTCTGAAGCCATATCTTAACTGTAGTTTTGCATGATACGTGAATTCTGATTTTCTGTCTTCATCCTGGCTTGATCTTGGCAACATCAGCCAGCTAAAGGCATGAGATGGGGAAGAGAAAAGTCATAGTCATAGCACCAAGCCTTTATTTGCCTATAAGATGATGCAGGTAAAATACAGGGAAAAAACCCAACAAAAAACACAAAACCAGATTTAAAACAATCCCCAAAGAGAATAATAACAAAGAATCTTTAAATAACAGAGTGACACAATTTAGTTAAAAAAACAGAACTATTCTTAAGGGTGTATAATTTCTAGTAAAAACTTGGCCACCAATTCACAAACTACAAGAACTATTTCACAAGTATAAGATCTTTTGAGTATCTGAAATCCTATCACAATTCAAGGGAAGAGCATTTGCATATTTTCCCCCTAATTCCCTCATATTTAGCGTAATAGAAGAGGGAAAGGGTTAAAGTTTCCTGTTGATTAGAGTTACAGGAGCAAAATCTCTTCGTGCTGTCTATTTTTTTGAATCTACCATATAGGAAGCAGCACTGAAGGCAGAACATTGGACCTAGCCATGTCAGCATTATGCATATATAACAGTGATGGCGAACCTTTTTGAGACCGAGTGCCCAAATTGCAATCCAAACCCCACTTATTTATCGCAAAGTGCCAACCTGGCAATTTAACCTGAATGCTGAGGTTTTAGTTTAGAAAAAAACGGTTGGCTCCCTCTTCCTCCGCCCCACCCGCTCGAGCAGGGGCCAGCCTGCTCTAGCCTCCAGCAAGTCCCACGCACACTGCTCTGTGCCTCTCTAGCATCTCTGCCTCCTCTGCACCCCACCCCCTCGGGCATCAGCCACCCGGAGCACAGGCATCAGGCCCACCAGCCAAGTCCTCCCTGCTCACCACGGTGCGCACACGTTGTGCTCAGTGACCCAGGCCAGCCTAGATGTGTGTGTGTGTGGGGGGGTGATTTTCCATCCCTCACATGATGAACTCTGTGTGCGTGTGCCAACAGAGAGGGCTCCGAGTGCCACCTCTGGCACCTGTGCCATAGGTTCGCCATCACTGATATATAATCTGCTATGCATGAGGAAAGTCAATGAAAACAAAATTTGTTGAAGCAAACCAGAACTGGCAGAAAGTACAGAGAGGGCTTGGGCAGGCCTCCCAATCTGACGCTGGCACACCTCTAAATTCTCTCAGAAGGGGCACACATTTCCTTGCCCTCAGGGGTGCCATCAAACAACTGCCCCACCTTGGTTGGAGAGAGGACGCTAGCAGAATTTGAATGATCATCTGCTGTCCAAAGTTTCGTTTCAGAAACTGTGGTCGAAGTAAAACCTGGCTCTGTCCTGTGTCTCAACTGAGCCTTCTGAATTTTTAGACTGTTGACATATCCACAAGTGACAAAACAAAACAAGCATTGGGTGGGCAAGCTAGCAACTTTGGTGAGCTTGTTTGCAAATGTAGTCTTGTGTTCCCGATCAACCATCTTTGTGTGTTCCTAATAGCTGTAAGGGATGCTAATGAACTAGGAGGTGTCGTGTATATGGGTAACTGGTTCCTTTCTCTCTTGCAGAATTAATCTACAAGGAAGTAATGAATTCTGAAGAAAAGACTAAAAATGGTGTAGTAAAAGGACAGCCTTCTCCTTCAGGTACTCAGTCCCAGTGAATAGCCAAATTGTGTTCCCGGCACGCTCCACTTTGCAAGGACCGCAGCTATCAGCATGGGGGTTGACAGTTTTACGTCAACCTGGGGCTGCAAATTATTTAAACAAGTTAGGATGTCTAATGAGATGAGTTGTAGTCATTGAATTCCAGCTTAAAAGAAACAAAGAAAATCAACATGCAAACAATCGCTAAAGTGCATTGCAAATGGACTGAAAGTGCATTATTCAGCATATGTGAAAGTGCACTTTCAATCCAATTGCAATGCACTTTCAGCAAGCGTTTGTAAGGGAATTTTCCCATCTCACACAGGAAAATGTACTTTCAAAGTGCACTGGAAGTGGATTGAAAGTGCATTATTCAGTGTGTGTGTGAAAAAGCCCTACATTGCTGTGAAAAGTTCTAGATTGCTTTCAGGGCTTGGAATTAGTACGGTGCTGGCATTGTGTATTTTTAATCTATTGCATCCATAGAGGTCACCTTAGAATGGTATAAACTAGAGGGGCATGTCCAGCAAAAGCTGAACTGAACCACCCCCCCCCCCCCAAAAAAAAGTATTGGTATTTTTTCAGGCGGGGGGAGTTCAGCCAAAACAAAATGGTGGCAATTAAAACAAAGCCAAAAAGGAGCTACTGAATCGTAATGAATTTCTCCAGTATGATTTGGAAGGCTATTTTCGAACATGATTTGGAAGGCTATTGGGGTGTGGGGATCTCCTCTCCCTCTCACAGCACTCCCTCTTCCCCTTACTTACCTACTAGCCACCGCAGGGCTGCACATGGGGTTTGGAGGTGGCATAATAGAGCTGAATGTTAGGCCCCTTCCGCACATGCAGAATAATTCACTTTCAATCCACTTTCAATGCACTTTGAAGCTGGATTTCACTGTGCGGAAGAGCAAAATCCACTTTCAAACCGTTGTGAAAGTGGATTGGAAGTGCATTATTCTGCATGTGCGGAAGGAGCGTTAGCTGGGGCCAAGGCTGGCATGCAGTTCTGCTCAGCCTGCCTGCTGCCTGTGGGTTCTACACGGCTTGTCATTTTCAGAGGTAAAAATGAATGGGATCATCTGCCATTGCCTTCTCCAGTCACCTAATCTTTAACCTCAGCAAGCTGGGTTCTCAGTTTAAAAATAAGGTATATTCAAACAATAAATATATATCTAAAGGGATCTGGAGGAAGGGATGGGAACATCAAACGAAAATATAGGAGCATAAGGAGGGTGGGATAAGAACATATATCTTAAAAGAAAACAAAAATCTTAGAAACCAAAGAGGGCATTGGAGCATTAAATAAGTGTAGGAGTCTGCTCTTGTTGTCCTACAGTGTCGTGTAGTGGTTAAGAGCAGGTGGATTCGAATCTGGAGAACCGGGTTTGATTCCTCACTCCTCCACCTGAGTGGCAGAGGCTTATCTGGTGAACCGGATGTGTTTTCGCAGTCCTACATTCCTGCTGAGTGACCTTGGCTAGTCACTGTTCTCTCAGAACTCTCTCAGCTCCACCTACCTCACAAGGTGTCTGTTGTGGGGAGAAGAAGGGAGCTTGAAAGCCACCTTGAGTCTCCTTACAGGAGAGAAAGGTGGGATATAAATCCAAACTCTTATTCTTCTTCTACACGTGGCGGCAGGGTAAGGCTAAGCTTTGGTAGATTCAAGATCAAAACCATCATCACCAATGCCATAAAGTTTACTGGGTAATCTTGACCCAGTCGCTTTCTTTCAGCCTTGTCTACCTTACAAGGTTGTTGTGAGAATAAAATGAATGGGGACAGAACCCTGTATGCTTCCCTAAATTTCTTGGAGGAAAGGCAGGTTGTGATAGAAAGAACAAAAATGTCCTTTGAAATGGTTTTAAAGTTTGTACTATATTGGCTTTATTGGTGCAATTTTTAATGTTGATTTAATGGGAATTTGATCAGTAGAAAACAGACCAATACTTTGTAAAGCAAGTAAATAATTATGGGATGTTCCCAGTGTGTGCATTCAGTTCTGAGAGTAGGGAAAGGTAGTCCGTGAGCTCAAAGCCCACGCTGTCTCTCTTCCTCTTTCCCACTGAATACAATCAAAGGGGTGAAGAATCTGCTGAAAGATGCCATTTCTTAGCAAGAATAAGATACAGGATATCTTGCAAGAGGTGCAAAATTAAGGTATGACACGTCAGACGGTTTACGTACTCTACACACACTCTGACTTCGATTGTGATAGCATGGCACTCCGGCAAGTCCTTTGCAGAGCGGAAAGCGAGCAGCAAACTTTGAAGATCTGATTTAAGAGTGCATTTTGCCATTACCCACGGCACGATCTTTCTTAACGATGTAGTGGATGCGAGAATAAATCACTGCTCGTAGTCAAACATGTCATACACGGCAGCGCGAGTTTGGTGATTTATGTGTAAATGATAACACGGTTTGCTCGCATGGAGAAATTAATTTGCGAGGCCTCATTAAGGGCGGGCTTTCACCTAAAGCACAGCGTCCTCCTTATTCATCGATCCCTTTTGTTGCGCTGCCCGAGGGAACGCATTTTATTTACCCGGTCGTTTGGAGAACAAAGCAAAGGTGCTTATTGTATATTTCATCCCTTACTTTTCAATTACATTTTCATTTTTAGTTCCAGACAACTAGATGTTTTTTGTTTGTCGGTTGTTGTTTTATAAGGGTGAGAGAGAGAGAGAGAGAGAGAGAGAGAGAGAGAGAGAGAGGCCCAAGCTGGTTTTATGAAGCAATAATTTTTCTAGAATAGCTTGTATCTCGGCAAAAAATATTATCAATGGAAAGCGTGAGGGCAGGCAGTGTAACCGATTAAAAGCCAAAGGAGAATGAGAGTGTCTCACTCCATTATCATAAACCAGACAGAAACAGCCACAGATTTCCAGCGATTTTCTTGCCACACAGAACTCTAGCCTGGGCATTTTTCTCTAAGGGCTCCACAAGAGTTGCAGAGTTTTACAGCGTGAAAAGTCCCGGGTTTGCATTGTGGGAAACTAGGTGTACAGAGCTGTTCATCTAAAAGTTATTTAGGGGCTATCAATAAAAATATCAACTCGATAAGGAAGAAAAATTGGGTTGGATCCAAGCAGATTTTCTGTTAGTGAAAGAGGAAGGAGGGATCCTCTCTGATTATCAAAAAATGACTTTGCTGAGACGTGTCGGTCTTACATATCCAAAAGCAGTGTGGAATGGTGACTGTAGTGTGGAGGGGAATTGGACAAGACTGATTGAAAAAGCCGGCCAAATGCAACCCTAAATCTGTAAGCCTTATCAAATTTATTACCAGACCCTTTGCATCCGCCAAAACATGTGAACCGGCACATCTTTAATAATATCACCAGTATTGGTTCTGGTGGGTTTTCCAGGCTGTGTGGCCGTGGTCTGGTGGATCTTGTTCCTAATGTTTCACCTACATCTGTGGCTGGCATCTTCAGAGGTGTATCACAGAGTGTAACAGACTTCCCTCTGTGATACACCTCTGAAAATGCCAGCCACAGATGCAGGTGAAACGTTAGGAACAAGATCCACCAGACCACAGCCACACAGCCTGGAAAACCCACCAGAACCAGTTGAATCCGGCCGTGAAAGCCTTCGACAATACATCACCAGTATTGCTCGGATTCTTACCTTTCCGGCAACTAACCAGAACTATTGAAAGTGTATTATTCAGCACGCGTGAAAGGCCATTTTTTGGGAAAAATTTTCTTTCTGCTTTGATTCATTTACAAACTCATATTTTTCAGTATACCAGGGAAGCTCTTCTGAGTATAAAAGGACCTCTCTCCCTTGTAGGTAGAGCCCCAAGGCACAGAGTGGTAAGATGCAGTACTGCACTCAAAGTTCTGACTATGACTTGAGTTTGATCCCAAGGGAAGTCAGTTTCAGGGAGCCGGCTCAACGGTTGACTCAGCCTTCCATCCTTCCAAGATCAGTAAAACGAGCGCTCAGCATGCTGGGAGTAAAGTGTAGATGACTGGGGAAGGCAACAGCAAACTGCCTCGTAAACATATTCTGCCTAGTGAACGTGATGTGGTGTCACCCCATGGGTCAGTAACGACCCAGTGCTTGTACAGGACATTACTTGACCTTTTACCCTCATGGGCGTGTGACCTCATTGAGCCAGTGTGGTGTAGTGGTTAAGAGCAGGTGGATTCTAATCTGGAGAACCGGGTTTGATTCCCCACTCCTCCACCTGAGTGGCGGAGGCTTATCTGGTGAACCAGATGTGTTTCCGCACTCCTATGTTCTTGCTGGGTGACCTTGGGCTAGTGACAGTCACAGTTCTTCGGGGTTCTCTCAGCCGCACCTACCTCACAAGGTAGTCTGTTGTGGGGAGAGGAAGAGAAAGGAATTTGTAGGCCACCTTGTGTCTTACAGGAGGGAAAGGTGGGGTATCAATCCAAACTCTTCTTCTTCGCCTACCGGCACATGGCCAAACTGCTAAGAAGAAGAAGAAGAAGAAGAAGAAGAAGAAGAAGAAGAAGAAGAAGAAGAAGAAGAAGAAGAAGAAGAAGAAGAAGAAGAAGAAGACGAGGAAGAGGAAGAGGAAGAGGAAGAGGAAGAAGAAGAGGAGGAGGAGGAGGAGGAGGAGTAGTAGTTTGGATTTATATCCTCCCTTTCTCTCGTGCAGGAGAGTCAAAGGGGCTTACAATCTCCTTGCCCTTCCCCCCTCACAACAAACACCCTGTGAGGTAGGTGGGGCTGAGAGAGCTCCGAGAAGCTGTGACTAGCCCAAGGTCACCCAGCTGGCGTGTGTGGGAGTGCACAGGCTGATCTGAATTCCCCAGAGAAGCCTCCACAGCTCTGGTGGCAGAGCTGGGAATCAAACCCGGTTCCTCCAGATTAGATATACAAGCTCTTAACCTCCTACGCCACTCCTGCTCCTTAGAACAGATAACCCCAGAGCTACCAGGTCGAAGAGGGGCAGGCCCTTGATCTGTTATCTTCTGAGCACTCTCCAGCTTTCAGGTTGAATCACGTCGGTGTTCATTTTCTTAGCACAGGTGCAGCAGTGAACAGCAGCGACAGCCTCCCTCCATCCTCATCCGTCAATGACATTTCCTCCATGTCCACTGACCAGACCCTGGCATCGGACACTGACAGCAGTTTGGAAGCTTCTGCAGGACCCCTCGGTTGTTGCAGGTGACTAGCCGCCTGCCTGCGAAACCCGACGTTCTTCAGAAGATGATGTAATTTAGGGGAGGGGGATTTAAAAAGAACCATTGCGATTATAAAAAAAAGAATGTTGATGATGGCGAGGAAGAGAAATTAAAAACAAAAAAAAGAGAGAGAGAAATCTATCCGAGATTAAACAAAAAAAACCTTTTCAGCCTGCTTCTCCTAAACGAGTTATGTAATGCAGCTAAGCTCAAGCGAATATTTAACTTATAGTTGCTCTGCTTTTTGGTCTTCTTCCAATGATGCTAAGTGCAAAAAAAAAAATCAAAAGAAGCCGTTTTTCATAAAAAATTGCAAAATCAAATGGCTGCAAAACCAGCAATCTGCAACTGTCCTTTTTCACGTTGGCATGACAAGGTGGGCAGTTACTACCCCTTGGTGTGATTACATGTGTGCCTATCTAACCTCTCTCTGTTTCCACATAGGCAGATCAACAGAGGAATGCACATGTATCTTGGTGTACATACACACAATTATGCACTTGCTGGTATCCATAGCTCTGTGTGTACATCTGTCTAGCGAGCTGGAGGGTTTATGTACACGCACAGCCTGCCGCAGAGAACCCGACCTCCCCTTTTTTGTACGTAAATCCCATCTGTAATATAATTCCCAGTGTACAGTCTGTTGTAGCTGTTTCAGTGATTAATTTAAATTATCTTCAGACACATAGAAACAAAGTCAATCTGAAATTCACGGTGAACTTTGATGTAGAGTTCTGAAGTTTAGTATTCCTCTTTGTTAACTCCCATTTGTAACGGGAAAAGAGGCTGGAGGATCAACCAGGAAATTCTTGATATTGATGCTCTAGAATTTACTTCTGGTTTTTATAATGGAGATAGATAGATATCTATGTCTCGAAAAGGAGGACTGCTTTGCTGCGGGAGGTGATTAGCATCGGAACTTGACAGAAATCAGGGAGAATTTCCCAGGATCCTCTTGATAGGAAACCAGATAGTAAACTTAGAAATTGAGCGCCAAAATTTAGTAGAGTTTGGATGTCAAGAAAACAGATTACGAGGAAGGGTAGCCTACTTGGCCACTCACCTAAGCTGAGGTTTGATAATCTGAATCCTATGCAGAAGTATTCCAATCTAAGCCCATTGCAATCAATGTGTAGGATAGCCCTGTAAATGTAGGAAAGGCATCTTGCAGAGATCCTTGCTGAGAAGGCAAGATCCGTTACACATGAGTGGAAGATCCATGGAGGATGAAAGCACATTGAGAGCTTCTTCCTTCCTTGTAGAGCGCTGGGCAGGGAAGAACCGCCAGGGCCCCAGGATCAGGGCACAGGTGAACTCTGGACATTCCTGAACATACAGAACCAATTCTTATCTCTGGCTCCATATTGACCATTCTGACTGGCAGTAGCTCTCTTGGGCCCCACCATCTTCCACTTGCGGTCCTTTTACTAGAGGTGCTGGAAACTGAACCTCCACATGAAGCCTGTTCTGTTCCACAGATCCAAATTGGAGGGAGGTAAATAGGCCCCACAACAGATATACTGTGACCCGCCCCCCCCAATCCTTTCTCTTAAGCCAGGATGAACGACTTCCTGAACCCACCAACTGGAAGCTCTTAACTGGAGTGGTAGAATCGTTCATACAGTGATGGGGTTTTCTTTGTTGGTGGATGAGATTTCTCACAGTAGCCATGTCTCTGAGAGGCCACAGGGACCTCTTAGCAGCAACAAAATGGAAGCTTAAGAGTATAAGAGAAGTTGATGGCTCATGATGTATAGTTCCATCATGCAAATTGTGAAGGGTATCAGAGGAAGAATAACTGGATGAAGAATGACTTGGCCACTGACCTAAGCTGAGGTTGCCAAGACTATTTGATAATCTGACAGTGCAATCCTATGCAGAAGTATTCCAATCTAATCCCATTGCAATCAATGCGTGGGATGGCCCTGTAAATGTAGGAAAGGCATCTTGCAGAGATCCTTGCTGAGGAGGCAAGATCTGTTACACATGAGTGGAAGATCCATGGAGGATGAAAGCACATTGAAAGCTTCTTCCTTCCTTGTAGAGCGCTGGGCAGGGAAGAACTCCATCTAGGTGCTTGAGACTGGGAGTGACTTTTAAAAAATGAGCTGAAATAATTTCCCTTGTGGGGACCATTGCTCAGATATTGGCGAATTCTTAGCTGCTTTTTGCTTTCTCCAATGCTCCCTCTTTATCTGAGACAAATCAGTTGAACCCACAGTCTCCCTGGCCACATCAAAAAGGGTTGTTTGTATCCAGAGCTAGCCGGAGTTCAGATATCTCAACAAGTGCCTGCGGGTCCCTAATATTTTTAAGTGTCTAATTGGCAAGGGAGTGATGGGTTTTTTCCTAGACAAATTAGTCTGGAATAAATCCAGTAGATCCGTATTTTATGTGCATTCAGTTCCATTCAGACATGCAAGGCAATTCTGATGGCGGGAACAGGAAGCAGCGAGATGGATTCTGAATTTCAGGATTAAAACCACTGCCTACAGTAGGTCTCCTGGACAGTGCACGCCAAAACACCTCTGGCCATCAGTGAGAGCCTTCCGTAGCTCAAATGGAGGTATCTGCTCCTGTCTTTAGTCCTAGTGTGACAGAATTGGCAAGTGTCTATCCGGGTCCCTTCCCGTGTTGGCGCACACGGATTGCAACACAACACTTTCATTAAACCTGAAATGTGATGTACTTCGGGAGACTAGGAGTCAAGGTCGACTATCACTTTCAAATTGGTAGGAAATCACAGTTATTCACATTTCTGTTAGGTCTAAACCTTACGCAGTTTTAAGTAACCTCCTCTTATAACCTGCAATTTCTAATACGATTGGAAAACGTGACTCGAAACCAATTTATCGTAAAAATGCAGTCGCTAGTAAATCTTTTCCATCCGAACAAATAAAATATCCTAGCCTACCGAAATCACAGAAGTCTGGAAGTGTAGGTAATCCTGTGTTGAAAATGTGGCTGTTCGTAAGTCCAGCATGTTGTTCATAAGTCCAGAATGGAGAGAAATATTCTCCTCCCCTCGTGAAATAATTTTTTACCAAGCTGTTTTATTTTCATTTGCTGTGTTCAAAAGTAAGTCGATTCTCCTTTGAAGAGGATTTTTTTTTTTACAAAAAGGAAAGTTTAGTTGGTGCAGTATGTATGAAAGCAATAAGCAATAGGTTACTACTGCAAAAACAAATTTAGCAATATCGGGACAATCTACCAAGCGCTGCCATCATACCACAGTCACGATAACAGCACGTTTGCTGCCACCATGCACAATTTCCATAGGAGTGGATGTTACGGAGTGTCGAGGCGTATAGATTGCCTCCGTATTCTCTCTCTAAAAGCCATGAAACAGCATTACCTGTGTGCGGCACTGTAAACTCAGCCTGAATTTAAAGCCACAACTACTTGAAGGGACGCCACCCCACGTTGCGTGTGTGTGTGTGTGTGTGCGCGTGTGTGCAGGGTGCCACAAAGGCACCAACAGTGAAGTGATGATCTAAGCAATAATGACATTTGCTAACTGTGTATTTTTTCCGCCCACTATTACGGGCGATTAAAAGGCAATTTAATCTGTCCACAGTTTCGATGCTGACAGATAACTGGAAGCTTCTTGGAATTGCGGGTCGTTAGTAAAGATGTGCTTGTTAATTAGTATCAGAAGCCACAAAACACACCAGTCGTGAAGTGTCCAGGTTTGCAAAGGGCAGCAAATTACTCAGGGCGGTGAAATCCATTCCTAAGCAGCCTTGGAAGACTGGGGGACTAGCGGTAGAGAGCAGCAGGTACGATTCTGTAGAAGTGCAAAGGAAAAGGAAAACATCAACTGGACTCTTCTTCCAATGGGAGTTCACAATGTCTATAACTACTCAGGAGGTCAAAGTTGAGAAGAACATTGTGGGGAGGGGAACAGCTCACGGTGAAAAAGGAGTTTTAGAGGGTAGCTGTGTTGGTCTGCCGTAGAAGAGCAAGATCAGAGTCCAGTTGCATCTTAGAATCCCACAAAATGTTGGGGTTATGAGCTTTTGGGAGTCAGAGCTCCCCTCATCAGTGAAAAGCAAAAAATGCAATCTTAAGAACTGGTCAAAGGACGCAACAAAACCATCATATCAGCTAGCCTACATTTAGGAAGCAATCAGATTGTACCTTCCCGGAAGAAATGCCCAATTGTATTCAGTGGAGCTTATTCCCAGGAAAATGATCTTAGAATTGCAGCCTTAGACCTCTATGGTTTGTTGTGGTCAACCCATCTCGAGAAGGCTAGTGCAGAAAAGCTCAAGATGATCTGAGATGATACAAAGGGGATTCAGTTTCTGATGAAAAAATGTTTGAAAATGTTGACCTAAGTCAGGTCAGTCAGATGAGAAGCAGGCAGCTCTGAAGGAACCATCATAGTGGTATGTAAAACTATTGCCAGTTTGGAGATAGTGAAGCAACTCAAAACACTGGACTTCCAGTGAAGCCGATTGGCCAGACAAAATATGTGTGTAGTCATATTGGATATGGATTGTCTTGCCACAGGATGTTGTGTGCGTCAGTCAACTACCACAGATGTTTGTTTATAGGTCTGCCTAGAGCAGACCTAAGTAAATCTGCCTAAGTCAGTCTTGATCCCAAATGAGTGAACATAGGGCACCCTTAAAAGACAATATTGATCAATGGCCATACATCTAGTTGCAGGTTTTTGTAGTCTGGTTGTGATAATAAGAGGCTGGTCAGTCAGTCATTGCTTGTCTCATTTTATAGCTCTGGAGCTTGGTCCAGAACCAACAGGGAAGTTGTCTTGGGTTGAGTTTCTCATTTTGGGGAGCAGACTTATGTATTAAGCTGAATGATGACTAACCTACCTGTATTCATGCAGGTGTTTGACAAGTCAAGCTGCCCCAGAGAGAAACACACCTTACCATGACATACCTATGAAGATCACAGCCATAGATGCAGGCAAAACATTAGCTAAAAGCTAAAAGTACCACACCACAGCCACACAGCCCAACCCCCCCCCCCATAGCCAGTGAACTCTAATTGTGATACCCTTTGACAATAAAAAAATCAAGGTTTGTTATCAAAATATGCATCCCTGATCCATTTTAGTTACACATCAGTCACATGTAACCACTGCTTGCTTAGGATCTGGATGTACATCCAACATTCATCCAAACCAGTTTAATAGGGCCCAGACAGATCGGCGCGATATAGCTGGAGATATATGCCCCACCTTAAAAAGGCACATAGAAGCCTGCTTGCACATACAAATCTAGATTGCTGGGTGGGGGTTATACTGTAGAATGTTCTTATTTCACCCAGCCCATTCTGAGATTTGAATGTGAAGTGCAGAATAATGCCTTCTGGGTATTACAGGACTGAGTTCTGGCTTTGTATTTGGAGATGCCAGCCTCCAGGTGGGACCAGGGAATCCACTGGAATCACAGCAAATCTCCACACTACAAAATCAAGTCCCCTGGAGAAAATGGTTGCTTTGGAGGGTGGGCTGTATGGCACTGTACCCGGTCCTCCCCAGGCTCCGCCCCCAAATGTCCAGGTGTTTTCCAACCTAGATCTGGCAATCCTACCCCCCCCCCCTTCATTCCCTGCCAGTCACTAGAGGAGACCTGGCAACCCGAATTTAATCATGATTATAGCATGGTCAGAGATTATATAATTATGATACATTAGCAATAAGGCCTTTGACTTTATGTGGCAAACAGATGGAGGATTCACCAGGCTGAGATAACACAATTCAGTGCTGGGGCGGGTCATACCAGAAAGTCTAACTTATAAAACTGAAAGTTGGAAATATAGGCAAAGCATAAAGTGAGATGTTGACCTAGTTGGGGTGATACATTTGTCTGTTTAAAGTTCATACAAGTCACCTGCTGCTTCTAAGGTTAGGGACCCCAGCCTTATAGAATGTGAGGACACTTTTAGAATTTTGAGAACAAGTTGTTGAAGCCTCAGCAAAATGGCTGCCATGGGGGCGGGACTAAGCCAAGCATCCTGTCATGATATTGGCCAGTGTATTCAAATGTATGGTCCCTAGTGATGCCTTCTTGGGCTCACCTGAAGAGCCGCCAATTCCTACACAGTAGAGGAAAGCCAAGATGGCCTCTTTACTTTGGGAAGACAAAAATGGGTTCCAGGAAAAATATTGGTGGGCACCAGGTTAGGATCCCAGCTCTGGGGGGCAGAAGCCTTAAAAGGAACCCTGATAACTGATGCATCTGTGCACCTCCTGGGGCTGCTCCCATACTTTACTCTCAGAAGGCAAACAAGAAGGGATCCCAGCAGCAAGAAGTAAGCTTGTGCAGATGGCCAACTCTCCCACCTTACTTACTTTTTCCTTCCCTCCGAATTTCTCAGGGGTTTTAACTTTTTCCTAAGCACAAACATCTGAATTTGCCCCCACATATCTCCAAATTTCAGGCTATGCAACCCTCCCGTCCTCACCTGGGAGGTTTTTTTCTGGTTTTAGTCTCATTCTTTAAGTTTTGGCTCCGGTTTCCCTTGCATAGTCTAGTAAGGTGGAAATACGTGCAAAAGGATGTCTATCCAGTATCAGTCACATGTAACAGCCTGAGGTAAGGCTGGTGGTTGACCTGTTCAGCTGGGTTTTCTGTCCTTCAACAAGCCCAAGGCAAGTTCCTGGGCTGATTCCTGACTGCTACTTATACTTTTTATAGACTGGGGTTTCAAGGTATTTTGACACACTGAGCACTGGACCCCAACAGCACTGGGGAACAGAAGTGGCCTTGGAGTTAGTCCTTGGTCTGGGGCCGTGGTGGCGAACCTTTGGCACTCCAGATGTTATGGACTGCAATTCCCATCAGCCCCTGCCAGCATGGCCAATTGGCCATGCTGGCAGGGGCTGATGGGAATTGTAGTCCATAACATCTGGAGTGCCAAAGGTTCGCCACCACTGGTCTGGGGAGTGCTGTTTCCACCTTCCAAAGGGCAATAACAACCCATGCTGCAGACGCCTGCTCAAATAACAGTGAACCCAGGATTGCCTCCTGCATCTGCCCTTCCCCCATGCTTCTGAGCCCTGTTGCCACAGCCCTAACCCATGTTGGTCAAAACTGAACCAGTTTAATTGTAGCCTGCCACAATGCATCTTACTGGCCAAGTTACCCCCAGTTAATACTTAATAAGTGACAGAGTTCCTGTCAGGACTAGAAGGTGGATTCCACATGGGCCAAAAACAGCAGTGTGAAAATGGTGTAAAAGGGTTTTTAATGGCGTAAAAGGGTTTACACAGTTTTCACACCGCTGTTTTTGGCCCATGCGAAATCCTCCGAAGTTTGTATTCAGATACAATGAAGCAAAAAAAGAGGCACCGACTCAGTGAAGGCAAAAAGGCACAATATCCTTTTTAAAAGCCAATATTTTAAGGGATTTTTTTGGGGGGGGGATATTGCAGGTCCTTTTTACTTTAGCAGAATCTTTGCAGGGCTCTGGGGAGACTGTATTTGGAGATAAGTTTTTTTGAGACCAAATTTTCACCGTAGCTTCGAGGGACTCCCAAGTTTGGTAAACATTAACCCACAAAATTGCACACTGAAGGACAGCCCCCCTCATCCATTCTCCATTTTTTTCCAGTGGAGAACAATGGCCCCCATAAAATTGGACCCTCTGACCCAATGTTCACCAAACTTCGGGATTGTTGTAAGGAGACTTGGTATGGAGTTTTGGTTTTTTCCAGATCTCCTGAAAAATACCGTGTCTATTAAACCCGAATACGAAAAACACAGGGGGGAAAAATTGATGTACGCTCACATAAAGTATAAGTTTTGGGGTGAAGGAGTCAAACCTATCTTTCTCTGTAATATATTGTTTTTCTATGGGTCAGGGGCTATTTTTTAAAAGGGCATTCAGTTGTGTGAACTCCTTATCCATAGTAAAAAGGGGTGCAGCACAAAGAGCAAGAGGTGAACCAGAAGACAAAGTGTGGGGTCTTCAGTTGTGCAGAAATGGCAAATTCAGCTGCTGAGCCTTCACTCGCCCTCTGCAGCCTCATAAGTTCTGCTTGACAGCATTCAGTTTCCCACAAATAACAGGCCTGCTGTGTCTGGCCTCAACGGCTGTGTATCTCCAGGATGCGTTTTTACAGAAAAAGAATTAAGTTTGGATCGTTTCGAAAAACATATTGGCTTGTCATTTCATGTTGCTCGGTTGTATCTTTTTTGTTTGGCCTTTAACTTTGCTAGGTGTATTCATATCTTGGTGGCCTGCAAAATACTATCTGGGTTTGTCTTTCTAGATACGAAATAGCTTTCCATAGAATTTGGCATCTTCAGTGGTTTGATGGTGGAGCTGGTTTGAATCTCAAAGGATGGCTTTAATAGGGCAAAAAAAATATGGTAGGGCTGAATTCTTCCAGGAGCTTTGTAAGAGAAACTGGCCTTAGGGGTGGGTGAGAAATAATGTGTCATGTTTCCTAATAAAGCTGGAAGAAATAGCACAAAAAGAGTGTGCAACTCATATCTGGTCTGGTACTGGAAAAGGAGAGGATACAACTCATGGCTGTTTTACTGTGGAATCCTTTCTGTGAAATCATCAGCACTGAAATACTTTCACAGAATGTGGCTAAGACTGGGCAGCAAGCCAGAAACAGGAAGACCTTGGTCTTAGAACAGCATGGATCTATCTTTCATTATTATTTTATATATGTAAAGTGCTTTGTAGAGGGATAAAAGACACGAGCTGCTTCCACAAACGAATGTTCCGGTAAACACAGGCCAATTTCCCTCCACACTATTGTTTTGATCTCAAATGATCCCATTTTCTGGTAAGTATAGTTCTTTCCTTCTGAAATACCTTACCGATATTTCCCAAGATGGCTTTCATGATGTCCACTGGTGGCCATCTTGTACAGACACAGAGGCAGCTGCTGGGTAAAATGTACTCTCTAAGCCCTGTCCTGTTAAATAGATGCCTCACTCGAAAAGTAGACAAGAGGTATCAAACTCGTGGCCCTCCAGATGTTATGGGCTACAGTTCCCACCATCATGCTGGCAGGGGATGATGGGAACTGTAGTCCATAACATCTGGAGAGCCGCGAGCTAACACTGCAGGCAGACCAATGCTTGAGATTTCTTGCAGAAGAGGCCATAGCCCTCCATCAGCCAAAGCCAGAGTCAAACAATTAGCCTTAACAGAATATAGTTCAGGGGACGAACACAAGATTTACATATTGAAACAAAAATATCTGAAGTTCAGTTCCCAGCATGCCAGTTAAAGAGCTCAGCTAGCAGAGGCAGAGACCTTAGCTGGAGGTCCTAAAGAATTTCTGCCAGTCAGGGTACACATACACAAATTATCAATACCAGGGAGCCTCTTGATACTAGTTGGGGTGGGGTGGGGATTAAAAGCAATGACCCCAAGAAAATGATGACAAACCATACTTATCAGATGCAGCGTTTTTCTATTGAACAGGGCTGTGCATTTCTCTGACTTGGCAAGACACATAGGATGTAAATATCTGCATTGCTTCTCTCCCTGTCTCTTTGTAATTAATCTATTAACAGTCCATCACTCTGTCTTTTCCCAGGAAGCCACCCTAGATCTGTGTGAGGTACCTCCGGCCGTTTCCTCTGTTGGCGATCAGCTGGAGAGGAAAGGCTTGGGGGGGGGGGCGGGTCTATGTGTATATAATGTATTATGTATATTTAGTAAATCGAGTAAGTGGGACTTAAGGCCAGTAATATGTATTGCAACAAACGGTTCCGGGATTTCCGACCCCCCCACCTTGCCAAAACCGAACTGTTCACCTTGCCATGCCTACCCTGTTATAAGACCTAAGTTGCACCTGCCTGTAGTTCTGCATGATTGGACTCCCAAGTATAATTCACAACGATCAGGAGTGTAACCTCTCAGTGTTGATCAAAGTAGTTTTTTAATCTCTCTTATATCTATATATGAAAAAAAAAAGAGAAACACACAAAGCAAGAGCCACAGTTTCGCATTAAGACTAGAAGAGGGGAAAGTGTCCACCGTTAACTGCGAGGTCTTAGTCCTGAACGTGATTTAAAAGTCACAGCCAGTGAGCATGGATGAACTGACAAAAAATGTGACATTTGATAAGGAAATGAACATCCGTACGTTTTGTTTACTTCTTCAGCCGTTTTACTTTCTACCTTTCATTGTTTCCTGTGGTGGTACGAGGAGGAATTGGAGGGTCTGGGCTTTGTTCATCAACCTTTTGTGGATCAATGTTGAGTCGATGCATTCTAACTTATGTTTGTTTTGAGTTATTAAAAGCAGAAGGGAGTCTATTTTCCCCTTTGTGCCAAAAAAAAAGAGAGAGAGAAAAAATCCTTTCAGTCTTCTGGTCTTCTTGCACTTGTGTCTCGGTTCTTTTGGGTGTAGTCAGTGTGGTAGTTTATTTCGACAACAAAACACACACACACACACACACACACACACACACAACAAAGGGAAGAGATTCAAATATTTCTGGTGGTCACAACTTGAAAACAAAAACGGCCGTAATTCCACTGAGGTTGGGATTTATAGTAATGTACTCAGACACGCATTTTATCATTTGGCATGTGGTATAGCCAAATCCCGGGGAGGGAAGGGGACATGGTACAGCTCAATCTCGTCAGTTCTTGAAGCTAAGCAGGGTCAGTACTTGGATTGGAGATCTCCAAGAGGAAGACTCTGCAGAGGAAGGCAAAACACCTCTGCTTCTCATTTGCCTTGAATGCTCCTTTCTGGAGGCACCATAAGTCAACTGCTACTTGATGGCGCGCGCACGCGCGCGCGCACACACACACACACACACACAATCAAGTCACAAACAGATTCCAGGTTTAAATCATGATTGTAAGATACTTACTGATTGTATGCAAGGGCATACCACCCAGGGGGACAAATTGGGTCAAATGTCCCTGGGCTGCTGCCATTTAGTCACATGAGGGGTGGAAAATTGCCCCCACACCCCTCCTCCTCCACCCTGGGTCCATACACTGACTTTAAGACCTGGTGCAAAAAATGTTGTTTGGTCGTGGTGGGGGAGGGCGGCCACCCATACGGGGGCGGGGGGACTCAGATTTTGCATCGGGCTACATTTTCCCCAGATACGTCTCTGGTTGTATGTAATAAAGTGATTAGACCACCCTCAGGATTCAAAAGTAAGTTTTCTAGACCCAGTTCAAATGTATAACATGGGAGAAATCCTACCACACCGCCCGTCTTCAGAAACCTTACAAATTATAGAAGGAAAAGGAGTTCTGTTTGTGAAATGACATAAATAGACCATATCACAGTAGCTGGTTTGCATTCTGTGCTGAGACCGTCTGAATCCTTGAGGTCCACCTACGTCCGTTCTGAGACCTTGACCACTTTCTCATTCTCGCCTGAGTGGCGTAGATGGAAATAGAAAGCAACTCGCCTTGACTGTGTTGTCTGTCCTGAAACTTGAAGAGGGCGTACAGTGCTGATTTAATGGGGCAATATTCACAGTGCCCCCTGGGTAGCCTTCCCTGGCCAAGATGTTTCTCTAACAGCAGCGAGCAGTCTCCACTCCACTGTAGTTCCCAAGATTGCACTACAGACAGGAACAGCATCCGAAGTAAAACCATACACTTCCTGGGTCAAGCTGAAGGATATAGATCTCTCAAAATGAAGGGTCCTTATTTAAAAATCTCATGGGCTCATGGACCACAATGGATGAGATTCCTTTATATATAACACTGCAACTCTGCAGGACTTCACAGCACGGCCTAATGCGAACTGATTTTGACAAAGTTGTTCAAGACATTGTGGGACTCTTTCAGGTATGTTGCATATGATATGTCTATATACAACAGTATTATGATTCTGGTGCAGAAAACTACCTTCATCACTGTAAGCAAACCCTGAAACCCATTAAAGACAAAGCTACAACCCAGGGAGACTGTTGTGTATATGAATCACAGCTCAAGGCTTTGGGAGTGGAATACAATTGACCTGTGAGATTTACAGCCCAGCCTTACATAATGAATTCAAGAACAACAGGGTTGGGGTGTTAGCTGCATAAAGGATACTTGTGGATCATATCCCATAGCCCACCGTTGTTTCTAATAGCCAGCAAAAGCTGAAGGAGATCTCCTTTGTCCTTTCTGCTAGCAACAGGGTTTCACAAAGTAGGGGCAGCATTTTGAAAGAGGCTCACACCACCTCCCTTCATTGTGAAACCTGTAGTGGAATACAATGGTGGCTTCCCTGTTGGCCACCAGAATTGAATCGTGGGTTGCCACCAGCAACTCTATTCTACTGATCCTATTCATGGTGTTGGAGAGCCAGTGTGGTATAGTGGTTAAGGTATTGGACTGGGATCTGGGAAAACCAGGTTCGAATCCCCACTCTGCCATGGAATCTTGCTGAGCAGCTTTGCACCAGTCATATACTCTTAGCCCCAACCTTGACAAGTATTTGTATGGGAGACCTTTAAGAAATACCAGGTGTGACACGGAGCCTGGCAATGGCAAACCACCTCAAAACCTCACTAGGCTTAAAAACCCAATGGGGCCACTATAAATCAACTGTGACTTAATGGCAAAAAAATTCATAAGGCCAGTATTTCAAGTTAAGCTGCGAAAGTGGATGAAAATGGGCCAGGAGAACACTAATTTTGTAGTTGTTGTGGAAGTGCTGGCATAACATAAGTCACCTTCATCCATGGCCACCCTGCGACTACGATTGTACCCAGAATGGGGCCCAGTGGATGCCTGCCTGCCTGCCTGCCTGCCTGCCTGCCTGCCTGCCTGCAGTACTGAGTTGCTTCTCCTAAGAATTTTTCAAATGGCAGGCCTTTAAAATTTATGTCACAACAACCTCCTATTAATAAATGCTTGTTGTTTTTAGAGCATGAAATTTCTAGTTTAAAAAAAATTCTGTGGTAGTTAATGGTTGTTTGGATTTGGATGGGTCACCACAAAGGTGACAAAGGGAATTCATCCATTGCAGACAAAAAGGGAATTCATCCATTCATGTCTTTGCTTTTGTAATTTGTCACGCAGAGGCACAAGGGGCTTTTCGGCTGTTCTGAAGGGACTTTGCATGTGGAGCCTTAAAGCAGCTCGGGCTTCTATTGGCCTGTGCTGTCCGGCGTGCTGTTTGCTGTCTTATCATTTGTAACGGGGACATTAACATAAGAGAGGATCAAAGGTGAATTAATTCTGATCATGCTTTAAGACCATCCTTTCTGTTTGGTGTGATAGTGATGACTCCTCTATGGGGGGGCTCCAGTAATTATTACAAAGTTCCACACATCAAAATCCGCCCCTTCCTTCGATCTTGGAATGTAAAGGGTCTGGCACAGTGGTGGGATCCAAAAATTTTAATAACAGGTTCCGATGGTGGTGGGATTCAAAAAGTGGCGGTGGCGTACACACGCACCTCCAGTCCCTATTGGGCAGGGAGATTGCTTTAGTAACCCGTTCTCGGCACTCAGAAAAATTAGTAACCACTTCTAGAGAAGTGGTGAGAACTGGTTGGATCCCACCTCTGGTCTGGCATAAAGTTCCTTGGAAGGTCCCCACCTGGGCACTGATCAAACTCAGACCAGTGTTCTTCAGCAAGGTATCTGCATCCTTTGCTGTTAGATTCCATCCCAGCCCTACATACATAATATTACCACAGTGCATGTCCTGAAGGTATTTGTTGCTTCTATATTGAGAATACACATTGTGGGGTTCCTCAGGGGGCCTTGCTTTCCCCGCTCTTATTTAACATCTACATGCGGCCCCTCGCTCAGCTGGTGCGGAGTTTTGGGCTGGCCTGTCACCAATATGCGGATGACACCCAGCTCATTCTGTTGATGGAGGGGGGAGCGGCCTCCGCCCCTGCGGCTCTACAGCACTGTCTGGAGTCGGTTGCTGGCTGGTTGAGACAGAGTAGGTTAAAGCTTAATCCAACGAAGACGGAGGTCCTCTGGCTGGGCCGGGGGGAGAGACCGAGGGAATTTCGGCCGCCGAGTCTGGAGGGGGTCATGTTGGCCCCAACATCTCTGGCTCGCAGCCTGCGGGTCCGCCTGGACTCTTCATTATCAATGGAGGGCCAGGTGGCCCATGTTACCCAGGTTGCGTTCTTCCACCTTCGCCAGGCACGGCGGCTGGCTCCCTATCTCTCCCAGTCCGACCTGGCCACTGTGATCCATGCGACGGTCACCTCAAGGCTTGATTATTGTAACTCGCTCTACGCGGGCCTTCCCTTGCGACTGATCCGGAAGTTGAAGCTGGTCCAGAATGCAGCGGCACGGCTTCTAACAGGTGGTGGTTATTCAGATCATATCACCCCTGTGCTGTGCCGTCTGCACTGGCTTCCGGTGGAGTTCCGGATCGTTTTCAAGGTGTTGGTATTAACCTTTAAGGCCTTACGCGGCATGGGGCCCACATACCTACGGGACCGCATCACCCCTTATGTCCCACATAGGTCGTTGCGCTCGGCAACGGCAGATCTACTGGTGACCCCTGGTCCTGCAATGATACGGCTGGCCTCAACCCGGGCCAGAGCCTTTACGGCTCTGGCCCCCGCCTGGTGGAATGCCTTACCTCCGGCTGTGCGGGCCCTGCGGGACCTTAACGAGTTCCGTAGGGCCTGCAAGACGGAGCTTTTCCACCGGGCTTTTGGGGAGGCCGGCCGTGGATCTACTGCCCCCTACCGACACTGAAACGGAGACCGAAACTGAGACTGCCGCTCCATCTTTTAAAGCTGGGCCTGCCTTACTTACAAATTCCATCGCAGGCCCCACCCACTTCCTCCCCTTTCCTTTCTTTTCTGGCCTTTGGCGGGGCGCCTGTCTTAAACAATTTATAAATTGGGTTGTTTAACCTACAGTTTTGTTGTAAACTGCTGCTAGTTCTTAGGTTTTAATGTTTTTAGTATTTTTATTGTTGATTTGCTGTCGATGTAACAGCCATATTGGAAGCCGCCTTGAGCCCTCCGGGGATAAGGCGGCCTATAAGTCTAATAAAATAAAATAATAAAAATAAATAAATAAAATAAAGTAAAGCCGAACTGCAAGAGTGGGTGTTCATAAATATTTCTGAAGCCCAGTGGGACTCATTCTAGAGGAGACAAATAGCTTGTAATGATACCCCTCAATTTCCCATGCTCCAGTTTGAAGATAGACATCATGATCTTGAGTTCTTTTCTGACTCAGACGGAAATATAAGCAAGAGAAGTCATTTGTTTCCCAACCTTGCCCCCCCATCCTTTCCAATCCCCCCCCCTTGCTTTTCCCTGTGGAGTCTGTGGCAGCTGTAGAAGGAGGTATCTGCATCCTTATCTCTTCTCAAGATACTGAAACACCTGCCAGATTTGCTCACATCCTGTTGGTTAGCTGTGAAAAGGGTTCTGAATTCTCAATCATTAGTTGTTGAGCTGGGTTTCCGGGCTGTGTGGCCGTGGTCTGGTAGATCTTGTTCCTAACGTTAGGAAAACCCTCAGCAACTAGTTAGGAAAACCCTCAGCAACGGAAAACCCTTAGCAACCAGTTGAATCCGGCCATGAAAGCCTTCAACAAGACATCTCAATCATTAATTTGTTGGTTGTTGATTCATTCCAATGTGTTCAACAAATCGCTTCACTGTATTCCTTCCTAAGCATACAGTGCAAATGACTTTTCACACATACATGCTCTCACATTATGAAGCCTGCCAGCATCAAGTCTCCAATTCTGCTGTGTTTCAGTCTTCTTTAAATCCAGCAATTTTAGGGGTAGGGATGAGTTGAAAACCCACACACAATTCAACTAGGAGGGGACTTCTAATCCACACCCTTCACTGCACGTGGTATGGTTGAAATACAGCAAAATTAAAGCTCTGCACCCTCTCTGACCTCCCAGATGCAGTGATGGGGTGGTGGTAGATTAGATGCTCATTCTTAGAGCTGGTTTCTAATCCCCCGTGATACCAATGGCTTCTGATCAATTTGAAAGCCCGGTTCAAACCACTTCAGCAGGCTTCCTGGCTGTTTGCTATGATCTGGTAGCACCTGGTCCACACCTTTGAATGTATGTTGGACTGTTGAATGTAAAATTTGCAACACCCCAGGCTCTGGTGCAGTGGTTAAGAGCAGGTGGATTCCAATCTGGAGAACCTGGTTTGATTCCCCGCTCCTCTGCCTGAGTGGTGGAGGTTTATCTGGTGAACCAGATGTGTTTCTGCACTCCTATGTTCCTGCTGGGTGATCTTGGGTTAGTCACAGTTCTTTGGAACTCTCTCAGCCTCACCTACCCCACAAGGTGTCTGTTGTGGGGAGAGGAAGGGAAAGGAGCTTGTAAGCCACCTTGAGTCTCCTTAAAGAAGAGAAAGGTGGTATATAAATCTAAACTCCTCCTCCTCCTCCTCCTCCTCTTCCTCCTCCTCCTCCTCCTCCTCCTCCTCCGGTGCAGTGTTTAAGAGCAGGTGGATTCTAATCTGGAGAACCTGGTTTGATTCCCTGCTCTTCTGTCTGAGTGGTGGAGGCTTATCTGGTGAACCAGATGTGTTCCCGCACTCCTACATTCCTGCTGGGTGTACCTTGGGCTAGTCACAGCTCATTCAGAACTCTTGCAGCCACCTGCCTCACAAGGTGTCTGTTGGGGGGAGGGAAAGAGCAAGGTGCTTGTAAGCCACGTTGAATCTCCTTATAGGAGAGAAGCATGAGGTATAAATCCAAACTCTTCTTTTTCTTCTTTTTCCTTTCCCCAGCAGTCTCAGTCATCGAATTCTTCAAATGTGATCCCCAAGAAAGGTGTGGGTGAGGAGGTGGGGGCAGGTTAAGGGCGGAACCTGTGGAGTGCAGGGCAGGAGACAGGCAGATGTGTTTGATCCTACATCTTTTATATCAACAGTGATATATTAATTAATAAGTAGCCTGAACAAAACAGCTGTTTGCCCAAATGTGCTGAGTAATCAGACAATGGATGGGGCCAATTCAACCACCAACAAAAACCCGATTTGATCATCCCTTGTGGATCCCACCTTCTCTGCCCACTGGGTCCCCAACCACCAGTGGTAGCCCTCTTGTGCACGCAGCCCTGTGCCTATGGGAGGATTTTGCTCACCTAGAGGTGTGTGTAGGGGAAAGTCTGGCTTGAGCTGAACCCACACAAAAAAAGAAGGTCAACTATTGGATAGAGAGTTCTCTACCCTAATCACCGCAGCCAAGAAAATGTGCTCCCCCCTGTATTTTTCTCTCCCATTTGAATGGGGCCACTTGGCACACTACCTGTATTGCTTAATAAACCCCGTTCAAAGGAGAGCCATAATGCTAGCCAGGTTTAATGTTATGCCTTCTGCCTTGTTGCATGGCAGATTTAATAAGCAAGAAAAGGCTAAAAGATTGTGCCCATGTAACGACGGCTCAGTTGAATCTTTGTGCCCTGAATTTCACTACACTGTTTCAGATTCAAAGGAAATCAGATCCAAGTATGTGAATCTTACCTCCTTTACATTTTACCCACATCTCGACTTTGAATTAGATTACACCGCACTGCTTGTTGGACAACCCTGATGCCTTCTCTCTCTATGCGATAGTGGCTAGACTTTCTCCTAGAAATTACCAAACGCCAGTAGATTTCCTTCGACCTAACATTTATTTCCTGTTTTGTATATGCTTTTTAATCCGTTTTTATTATTGTTGTACTGTTGTCTGAAAACTGCCAATAGGAAGGCATAAGCTCGCTTAAAAACAAAAAAAAAAAAAAAAAAAAAAAAAAGAAGGAAAGGTTTGAAGTTATTAGATGCTCATGTTATATTTTTATAAAATTATTTACACTTTTTGTGGGGTATTTTTTTTGGTCATGGGCAGATCTATTGGCACAAACAGCACAGTCACACTATCTTTTTTGTTTAATAGCTAACATTATATATATTTATCTCAATTCCCCAGCAGAGGGGCAACAGAAAGAAAATTAATATACAAAATAAGCCGATGGTAACACAATGCCAAAAATAGCTTATTATGTTAAGTGCAAAGGAGAAAAGCCTCAATATAAAGCTTGATTGCAATGACATGTCGGTTTAAATATAAGACTTGCCTCTAAAATATCTTTCCCCCCACCCCCTCATCTCTTTCTATGTTTTCTTCCTCAAGATGACCTATTTAAAACCTATATACACAAACCCAGGGATAACACATGACAGTAGCGGATGATGCATTCAAAGGGGATGATTTGCCGATTTGAAAAGGACACGCCGCCGATGCAGTTGGTGGACGTGGACGTGGCGCTTTCTTTCGACAGTGTTACATTGAGTGCTAGCCTCAGTCAGGTGACCAGCCACCTGTTACAGTGAAATGTCCTCACCACCCTTTCCCCCAGAATCCCACAGTCTTGGTCAGCTGTGCTCATTGGATCCATATGGTGTTCCCTCTTTCGGGCCGACGCGGCTCGACCGTCAGTTCCCCGAACGTCGAGAAGAACTGCTCCATCTCCTTCTGCAGCATGTCGTTCCTCTTCTCAGCGTCTTCTTTGGCGCGCTCGGCGTTGCGCATTTTAATTTCTACCATTGTAAACTTTTTCTTCTCTTGTTCCAGTTCGTCGTGCAGGCTCATCATTTCGGTCTCCAGGGAGAGATTCCTCTGCTCGAGACTGGAGGAATGAAAACAGAAGGCAGGGATTCAATACACGTTTGAGAACTCAACACGTAGTATAGGCCCCCCAGTTTTTAAGTGCTTTGTAATGCCTGGATATTCTATTATTATTATTATTATTATTGTTATTATTATTGTTGTTGTTATTATTATTATTATTATTATTATTATTATTATTATTGTTATTATTGTTATTGTTATTGTTATTGTTATTGTTGTTGTTGTTATTATTGTTGTTGTTGTTGTTATTATTATTATTATTATTATTATTATTATTATTATTATTATTATTCAATTTAATAGACCGCCCTACCCCGAAGGGCTCAGGGCGGTTCAGCTAATCAAACACTTAAATACATCAAATAGTTTCAATTAAAACAATAAATAAATCAAACATTAAAACACTAGCAGCTGTAGTCTTCCACAATTAAAATAAGTAGATGATGTCTGGCATTAACCCCCCGAGAGGGGACTGGCCGATATTCAATCAGCAGATGACATATGGAGCTGTAAAGAGCAACAAAGAAGGGCAAAGACTCAGCGGCCAGCCTCACCAAAGGCCCGGTGGAACAGCTCGGTTGTTTACTACTATATCCTACTATTTCACTATATCCTGTTTACTACAGGATATAGTGAAAGAATCATCAGCCAGCTTGGGTCTACTGATCTGAGATTAGGTCTCTAATGCAGGGGCGTATCTGCCAGAGAGACATGGAGGGGGGTGTCAATTGATCCTGGGTGCCCCCCATTAAATCACGTGGGGGGCACAAAATCACCCCACACCCCTCCCATGGAGAGGTGCCCCTGCCCGGCGCTCCCCCCCACTGGCTGGGACCGCTGCTGCCCTCCTCCACCAGCTGAAGGAGCAGCCCGGCCAGGAGTCTGCTGTGGGCTTGCTGGGCACCCTTCAGCCTGGCCTCACCAGACCCAGCCTTGCCAGGCTGCCCGGGACCGCTGCCACCCTCCTCTGCCAGCTGAAGAAGAAAGGCCTGAAAGAGCTGGCTGCCATAAGTGGGGCGCAGGAGTGGGGTGGTGGTGGAGGGGGCGCTTGAGCTGGTGTTGCCCCAGGTGCCATTTTCTCCCGGTACCCCTCTGCTCTAATGAAGAAAAGGAGTTTGGATTTATACCCCTCTTTTCTCCCCTGTGTGGAGACTCAAAAGGAGCTTACAAACTCCTTTTCCCTTCCTCTCTCCAAAACAGACACCTGGTGAGGTAGGTGGGGCTGAGAGAGTTCTGAGAGAGCTGTGACTACCCCACAGTCGCTTCAGCAGGAACGTGGGAGTGG
This sequence comes from Sphaerodactylus townsendi, assembly GCF_021028975.2. NCBI lineage: Eukaryota > Metazoa > Chordata > Lepidosauria > Squamata > Sphaerodactylidae > Sphaerodactylus > Sphaerodactylus townsendi. The sequence continues at coordinate 76,403,216 of NC_059434.1, forward strand.
GGAAACAAATCTGGTTCATTAGATTAGAGTCCACGAGTCCCAGTAAAAATTAGGCTACATTTCTAATTTCTGTCTTACATTGGACTTAGACCACTGGTGGCGAACCTTTGGCACTCCAGATGTTATGGACTACAATTCCCACCAGCCCCTGCCAGCATGGCCAATTGGTTGTGCTGGCAGGGGCTGATGGGAATTGTAGTCCATAACATCTGGAGTGCCAAAGGTTCGCCACCACGGACTTAGACCCTTGATATTCTGGAGTCATTTCCAAGGTACGTTTGCAATTTTCTATAGTGGAACCAAATGTCTCCTGGGTTCATTAGAACTCACACTATGAATCTGAACCGCCAGCCACTGCGGAGCGGCTTCTGCATGTGCTGTCACTATGGAATACATCTTCCTTTCTGAGTATCTCTCACTCTACCCCTTGGCGTCAAAAGAAATAAATTTTGAGGTACTCATTTGCATTTACAGCTAGATCTGTAGATCACGTCGTGGCAGAAGAGAGGCGGTGAAGGATATATAATCCCCCGAAAGATAAATTAAGCCAGCTGCCAAACTGTCATCTGACCCTTTTTCTTACTCATTGTTAAGGCAGCACTTCATGTTGGAGCATATATAATTTAAGGGTTTTTTTCTCTCTTTGGGATCTGAATGAAAGGCCCTGGTCTAACGTTCTTGGGTTCATCTGACTAGAGAATGACGTGATGCAGTTTCTCAAGGAAGCAGACTGAACAGCCCCACTCAGCCTAGGCTCATTGGAGTTTGAGGGATGGGTACGGTAGGCCAAAGTCAGCCCTTGGGCTAGTCATGGTTCTGTCAGAACTCTTTCTGCCCCACCTACTTCATAAAAGTGCCTGTGGGGTGAGGAGGAGGAGGAGGAGGAGGAAGAAGAAGAAGAAAAAGAAGAAGAAAAAAAAGAAGAAGAAGAGGACGAGGATGAGGGGAAGGAGTTTGGATTTATATTCCACCTTTCTCTCCTGTAAGGAGACTCAAGATGGCTTACAAGCTCCTTCCCCTTCCTCTCCCCACAACAGACACCTTGTAAGGTAGGGCTGAGAGAGTTCTGAAGAACTGTGACTAGCCCAAGGTCACCCAGCAGGAATGTAGAAGTGTGGAAACATATCTGGTTCCCCAGATAAGCCTCTGCCACTCAGGTGGAGGAGTAGGGAATCAAACTCTGTTCTCCAGATTAGAATCCACCTGGTCTTAACCACTACCCCATGCTGGAAGGGAAGGTGCTCATAAGCCACTGTGAGACTCCTTTCATTACACAAAAGTGGGGCATAAAAACCAACTCTCCTTCTACTTGGATGGGGGACTACCAAGGAAGACTGGGGTCGCCATGCAGAGGAACGCAATGGCAAGCCACCTCCGCTCATCTCTGGCCTTGACCGCTGTGTGGATGGGGTTACCATGAGTCAGTTGTGCCTTGACAACTTGTTCTTCTTCTCAAGGAGGATAAACAGCCTAATCCGTAAACGACTTACATTAACTGTAGAGATTTAAGCCACACAAGACATTCCTGCGTGGTACTGCTCTGACACTATCAAGGACAGGGTTTTCATGACCAGAACACCAACTGCAATGCAGGCAGAAGGATGAACTGTCCCTCAGAGGCATCTACTGTGGAGGTTTCTCTTTGAAATTCATAGAGTCAGAGTTGAAAGGGTATTTATCAGCTTGCTAGCACCAGTCCCCTTGCCCAGGGCACGAAATCCAACGCTAAAGCATCCCTTAAAGATTTTGATGGGATTTGGCAAGTGCCAGTCACACAATCCAGTAATGGAGGAGTTAATTGTTGCATGCTAATTAGTTAGTGAGGTCAGAAGTCAGTGACCAGGTAATTGATACCTATTGGTTGGGTGGGCTACATGCAGGTCTGCACGTAGGCTTTAGATATATCTTCTTTGTGTTGCACTCTGCATGGGTTCAGTTCACTCTATCCATAGCTTAGTAGCCATGTAGTAGTCTAAGCAGCAAGCTGGCTGTTGGTGCTAGCTAGTAAGAAAGATGTTTATTGTTTTTCTTCAAAGTTTCCCTTCCTTGTAGTAAGTAAACTTTATTTCAGTAAAGCAACTGGTCTCTGCCTCAAATTAAGTATTTGTCCACACGACAGATGTCCACCCAGCCTTTGCTGGTAACTGATTCCACTGCCAAACTAATCTTACCACTGGGAAGTTTCTTGGCATAGGAGGTTAAGAGCTCATGTATCTAATCTGGAGGAACCAGGTTTGATTCCCAGCTCTGCCGCATGAGCTGTGGAGGCTTTTCTGGGGAATTCAGATTACCCTGTACACTCCCACACACGCCAGCTGGGTGACCTTGGGCTAGTCACAGGTTCTCGGAGCTCTCTCAGCCCCACCTACCTCACAGGGTGTTTGTTGTGAGGGGGGAAGGGCAAGGAGATTGTAAGCCCCTTTGAGTCTCCTGCAGGAGAGAAAGGGGGGATATAAATCCAAACTCCACTCCTCCAAAAGTATATTTAGAACTCCACAGGTGTCCACAGGGCCAAAAAGGTTGGAGTCTCTTGTATTATAGAAACAGGTTCCTACCGCTGCTGAGACACCACTATTTCTCACCTATCAATGTGCCCCAGTCAATGGGCCACTCATTGTGGAGTGTCTGAAATGGAGATCCTACCACAGATGCTTACCTTTTTATCCTTGTTTCATACTCCAGCTTCTGCTTGGCCATTTCCTGCTTTAAGCTCGATACGAGGCTGTGCAAAGCACTGTGATTGCTTGTGTTGTTGACCACAAAGGTTTCGCTGTTGTCGCTGCTGCTGGTCGCCCGGCTGCTGCGCCCTCCGACACTCCTCCGGTCGCCTTTGCTCTCGTAATCTCCTGGGTTGGAGAGCTCTTCGTGTTGGGGTTCGTCTAAGACAGGGTCTTCAAAATTGGCCCCGTAAAAGTCTTGTTCGGGGCAGGTGGTGGTAGAAGACCGGCAAGAGTTGGAATGTTCAGGGAGGGATATTTCACATGAGGAGGTGGACCAAGTGGCGCTGTCAACGCTCTGCTTGTCTTCGGCATTTACCATAGAGAATTGCTGGTGTACGTTATCGTACGTAGAGAGTCTGTTGTGTTGGCCCGAGTCATTCATGGGCTTGCTGTCTCTCAGTGTCACATACCCATTGGGCATCCAGCTGTGGTTGCGGCTGTTCAGAGAACTGCTGTGGGTATCAGTGCTGGAAATACCCATCCGCACACCTCCGTTCTGCACACTGTGGGTGCCCATTTTGGTTACTGGCCCTTTTAGCGAAGAAGTTCTTCTGGCCTGCAAGGTACCATTGGGTAAGGCTGGTGACGTTTTCTCTTGGCCCTCCACAGAGCTGCTGAAGGACCCATTGGTGACTATGCCACTGCCTTTATTAAATGCTGGATTTTTTTTCACCATGAGGGGTGGACTTCTGGTGACATCCAGTTTGTGAATGCTGTTCCTGGGGCTGTTTGACTTGCTCCCAGGCTGTGCTGTAGGAGACCCGTTGTCCACGATGGTTCTTTGAGGAGACTCGGGTGTGTCCCAGGAGCAGCGTTTTACAGGTGAATCCTTTGTGTTGTTGTTCTCTTTGTTCTGGAGCTGACCAATGATGACTTTCTTTTGGATCTCGTTGTTGTTGTTACATACCTCCTGCCCGCTTTGGATGTCAGCATCCTTGGGAAACAGCAGTTCGTGTTCACTTATCAGCATGGACATCAACTGCTGGACCACTACGGTACCTAGAAGACAACACAATGCCTATGAAATGAATAGGGGTAATTAGAGTTGTCCTCAATGAGTCAATTGAGTCAACAGGACAGTGGTACACTATGGTAGCTACTTGCACTAAGACAAACACACTGCATCTCTGCTTGAATTTCTTTGCGGGCAAAATCTTGTGCAACTAGTTTCTGGGCATTATCATGCATAGGGAGGAAAATGCTAGGTCTGTGGTGGCGAACCTTTGGCACTCCAGATATTATGGACTACAATTCCCATCAGCCCCTGCCAGCATGGCCAATTAGCCATGCTGGCCCCCCCCCCCCACCCCCCCCCCCCCCCACCCCCCCCCCCCCCCACCCCCCCCCCCCCCCACCCCCCCCCCCCCCCACCCCCCCCCCCCCCCACCCCCCCCCCCCCCCACCCCCCCCCCCCCCCACCCCCCCCCCCCCCCACCCCCCCCCCCCCCCACCCCCCCCCCCCCCCACCCCCCCCCCCCCCCACCCCCCCCCCCCCCCACCCCCCCCCCCCCCCACCCCCCCCCCCCCCCACCCCCCCCCCCCCCCACCCCCCCCCCCCCCCACCCCCCCCCCCCCCCACCCCCCCCCCCCCCCACCCCCCCCCCCCCCCACCCCCCCCCCCCCCCACCCCCCCCCCCCCCCACCCCCCCCCCCCCCCACCCCCCCCCCCCCCCACCCCCCCCCCCCCCCACCCAATGGCCAATTGGCCATGCTGGCAGGGGCTGATGGGAATTGTAGTCCATAACATCTGGAGTGCCAAAGGTTTGCCACCACTGACCTATAGCAAGCATTTTTGCAACTACAATATCCTGCTGATACAAGTTAAAGCCTCTTTCCCTCCATATCTGAGGCCACAGCTAGAATCAATAGCAGGATGTCTCATAGGCAACTCCCTGTCCAGCCTTTGCATTGACCCTGCCAGCTGGTATGACAGCAACCACCATGACAGTTCATAATTTGCCATGCTGGCAGGGGCTGATGGGAATTGGCCATGCTGGCAGGGGCTGATGGGAATTGTAGTCCATAACATCTGGAGTGCCAAAGGTTCGCCACCACGGTGTTAAAATGTTTGTGACCAAGCAGGTCTATGGAAGCATTGCTGAAGTCTGTGAATTGCAGGGCAATCTTGTGTAGAGTTACTCCCATTAAGTCTGGCTGAGATTAGAGCAACTCTGTACAGCATTACGCTATAAATATGCTCTGACCCAGTTCTCCACACATTTTTATTAACTTTACAGCATGTCAGCCGATGCAGTTGCATGCTTGCATGCTGAGACAGGGGCGGACCTCTTGCATGACAGCTCCGCGGCACATCTGACCTTACTCAGAGCAGTACAACCCCCACCCTTGACTTGGCCACGTGCCTACATCCTTCACTGATTCTGGAATATTGATAAATGTTGGGGTGCGATGTCAGAACAAGACAAATATCCACAGATATTCAAGATCGCAAACAGAACACCAAGGGTGCAACGCGGGTAGGGGACCAACAATAAAGAGTGGGAAGATGAATGGTCTAATTACCATTTATGAATTTCACTTCCATATTATTCAAGGCCGGGCTGGTATGTGGGTGGCTGAAACCTGTAGTGGCTGCGTTGATTGAGAGAGAGAGGTTTGGCGGACTGGAGCGGAATATCGCAGTGAGAAGTGCTGTTCAATTAATTTGATGTAATCATTCCCAGTCCCTCCAAATGGTGAGCAGGAGACGCCTCCGGAGCACTTCGTGCAGCACTCCTTCCATGCTGAATGTTGCTGCTGCTGTTCACATGACAAATTGCAGCAAACTCTTCATGTTGGCAGGGGGACCAGAGGTGGGATCCAGCAGGTTCTCACAGGTTCCCGAGAGTAGGTTACTAATTAGTTGTGTGTGCCGAGAGGGGGTTCCTAATTGGTGATTTTGCCACGTGATTTTTGCCTTAGTTACGCCCCTCCTCTCAGCAGTAGCGCGCAGAACTTGAAGCAGTCTGGCAGGAGGTGCACCAGCATACGTGGCAGCCTGCACCTGCGTGCATTCATTTCTCGCCCAAGGACCGGCGCAGCGGCTGCGTCCTTGCCACAGCCCTGCCCAGGAATGCCCCGCCCCCGGAATGCCTGGCCACGCCCCCGTCGCACTCCGCCCAGCCCCACTGGCGCTACGCCACAGTTTGAATCCCACCAACATGGGAACCTGTTACTAAAATTTTTGGATCCCACCACTGAGGGGGACTCTATCTGAAATGCGTTACAGGCAATGGCGGCGCTCCTGTCTGCAGCAGGCCTTGGTGTGCGTGCAATGTGACTTTTGCTGAGTTTATAGAGAACATCTTTGGAACTCAGCCCTGCCCTCATGGAGCCTTCTAGGAATGAGGTCGGGAAAGTTAAAAGTTGCCACTGCAGGCATTTCTCTGAATTGGGTCATATACTTTTGACTGACCCCTTCCCTGTGGACCAACTATGGTAATCAGGCACAGTAGCCCAGACCTTTCTCATCAATGCCCCAGCTCGGTGAAATGGGATTGGAAGAGAATCCAAAACTCTCTCAGCCCCACCTACCTCACAAGGTGTCTGTTGTGGGGAGAAGAAAGGAAGGGTTTTGCAAGCTGCTTTGAGACTCCTTACACGAGAAAAAGGGGGGGGGGGTTTATAAATCCAAATTATTATTATTATTCCTCAGTAGGTAAAACAGAAAGAGGTAGATCAGGACCATTCTGTACAAAATTAGCTGACACCTGCAGATTTTTCGTACAGGTGTTTGTTTATTCACTGGTACCATAAACTGCTTTATCAAATTAGTACCATCCGCCGCTGAAATGCTGTCATTGAGGTCCCAATGCATATCATAGGCCCCTTCCGCACATGCAGAATAATGCACTTTCAATCCACTTTCACAATTGTTTGCAAGTGGATTTTGCTATTCCGCACAGCTGCAAAGTGCATTGAAAGTGGATTGAAAGTGCGTTATTCTGCATGTGCGGAAGGGGCCTTAGGCTTGCTGATGATACTTTGCAATGCGCCTTCCTCCTCGCTCCTTACCTTCCATGATGGTCAGAGGATCTTCCACTTTGGGACGCAGGATGTTGGGACCGAACACAGTGGCAAGGTTTTGCACGCTCATTTTGTTCACAGCAGAATAGGACTGGACTTCATCCAGGAATCTGTCACAGGCAAAGAAGGGTCACACTGTTTTAGTATGATCATAGCAGAGCATCCCAGCCTAAACTCCAGCTCCAGGGACTTACTGGAGGCTGAGGTTGCGACCTGGGAGCATGGCGGAGGCAAAGAAGCAGCCCCTCTCTATCGGATGCACGATGCTTTGGTGGCAGAGCCTTGGACTGCACAAGCTAATCTAGTTCACCAGATAAGCCTCCACAAGTGGCAGAGCAGGAAATCAAACCCAGTTCTCCAGATTTTACATGAGTGCACTTGCTCTTAACCACTACACCACACTGGTTCATCAGATGGGAAAGAGAAATAACATAGATACTTCCTGGGGATAGGGACAGAGTAATGAGAAGAAGAGAAGAAGAAGAGTTTGGATTTATATCCCCCCTTTCTCTCCTTGCAGGAGACTCAAAGGGGCTGACAACCTCCTTGCCCTTCCCCCCTCACAACAAACACCCTGTGAGGTAGGTGGGGCTGAGAGAGCTCCGAGAAGCTGTGACTAGCCCAAGGTCACCCAGCTGGCGCGTGTGGGAGTGTACTGGCTAATCTGAATTCCCCAGATAAGCCTCCACAGCTCAGGCGGCAGAGTGGGGAATCGGACCCGGTTCCTCCAGATTAGAATGCACCTGCTCTTAACCGCTACGCCACTGCTGCTCCTCTGGCTTGCCTTCACAGTCAACTTGATCATGGACTCTCCCAGAAGCCTAATATAGTGCAACAGGATCTCCATAAGATCTGTGCTTCATCCATTTAACGGGCCTACTTCAAAACTCTGGGCAGGGACACAGTGTAAATCTCTGCGGAGTTACTTCTCTCTAAGCGCAATGCAGTCCCTGCGATGGATCAATCATGGAGAGAGCTGCAGTAATACCTGCTATGAGAACTACGCGAGGATATTTACCTGCAAATATACTTCAACAGGTTGTAGTTGACTACCGGCAAACTCTTGACTTGTTTCACTAATTCGTTTAGCCCCTGAACAAAGATAAAGAAAAATGTCCAAAGAATTACAGCATTAGAAATACCACACGACAAAATTTCTCACCGCTCATTGCTTAAAAACAAAAACCCTCCATGTTGAACACAATGACTTCAAGCTGGTTGTAATATCAGCATCCACAAACTTTCAGATCGGTTGGTTGGCTCCATAAACTTCCAGTGGCATCTCAGAAGGAACATGTTCACCTGATCTGTATCTCTAGGAACACACCTCCCCAACACACCTCTGGAATTCCTGGTTGGCTTTACAGCAAAACAAACAAACAAAAAATCTGAAGAAATGTCCCTGAAAACTTAAGCTGAGGGAGGTGGTTTACATGAGACGCTGACTGTAATGTGGGGATGAATTTTTAAATGGGCAAATAAATTCCTTTAGTGCGATGTAAAAAAGGAAAGCGTGCCACTGAGTTTCAAGCAACTCATGGAAACCCTATGAAGTTCCACTCCGTGGTTTTATTGAGGCGAGAGAAGGAGGCGGCGTTTGGATTTATATCCCACCTTTCTCTCCTGTAAGGAGACTCAAGGTGGCTTACAAGCTCCTTTCCCTTCCACTCCCTGCAACAGACGCCTTGTGAGGTAGGTGGGGCTGAGAGAGGTCTGAGAGAACTGTGACTAGCTCAAGGACACCCAGCAGGAATGCAGGAGTGTGGAAACAAAACTGGTTTACCAGATAAGACTCTGCCACTCATCCAACTGCTCTTAACCACTGCACCACGCCAATCAAAGCTATTAGGGTTGCTACATCAATACAGTGAGAAAAGTTTAGATTTACACCTCGCTTTTCTCAACCACAAGGAGTCTCAAAGCAGCTCACACACTCCTTCCCTTCCTCTCCTCACAACAGGCACCTTGTGAGGTAGGTGGGGCTGAGAGAGTTCCGAAGAACTGTGACTGGCTCAAGGTCAGCCAGCAGGAATGTAGGAGTGTGGAAACACATCTGGGTTACCAGATAACCCTCGGCCACCCTGGTGGAGGAGTGGGGAATCAAACCCGGTGCTCCAGATTAGAATCCACCTGTTCTTAACCACTACACCACCCTGGCTCTCGATGTAGTCAAGATGATACAGCAATCAAGGAAAGTTAACACCTAGCTAGTTGGGGGTAAAATGCAGATTACGGGGGAACTCTCTGTCAGGGGAGACACAGGTCCTGCAAGATCAGATGCAATGCAACAGAGCCTGTAAGATAGAGATGTTCTGCCATGTCTATGGTTGAGGACAGAGACATTTTTCGCCTTTCTGGTCTCCCTCCCCTCCAACTTTTATCTTTTCCACTTTTGGGGTTTATTAGTGGTTTAATTGTTTCTTCCCTTTCCTCTTATTGGCTCCACCCTTTTTGTATGTTTGGTAGCCTCTTAGTTTTATACAATAAAACACAACAATGTTATATATGTATCTTAACAGTTATAAGCCACTCCGAGCCTGATTAATCAGGAGAGGATGGGGTAGAAATACAATATATACATAAATAAATAACCACCCCACCCCATAAACATAGTCTACACAGTAAACACTATGATGTGACATCATCCCATGGGTCAGGGAACTACCTTTACCTTTTGAACCTTCAAACAGATTGGAAAACTCAATTGGATCCTGTAAACACCTACATTTGTACCCTTCAAAATGACTAGTAAGTGTGCCACATATCCTTAGGAAAATGCCAAAGGGTAATTGCAAGTATATTACCGAAGTCCTGGTGTTCATTAAGAAATGGCAATCACATTTCAACCTTAGACCTTTTCAAAGGCTAGATGGTAGCAAAAAAGGGCATTAGATCCTCATCTGTAGTCTGCGCTGTGAGGAAGTTCAGAATATCTTTCATAATGGAACTTGCCTTTTAGAATGCTGAACTTTTTCATTTGGTATGGGGCACTCTTCCTACAATCCCATTCATAAGGGCAAACATTTTTTCTACCCAAGGGAAGAAGATATCCCTGACTTCCTTGGTTCCCCTCATATTATGATCTCAATAACTCTTAAAGTCAGAGGATCTGATCCAGTGGTGGGATCCAAAAATTTTAGTAACAGGTTCCCATGGTGGTGGGATTCAAACAGTGGAGTAGCGCCAATGGGGCTGGGCAGGGCATTCCGGGGGCATGGCCGGGCATTCCGGGGGCGGGGAATTAATAATTTATCTTACTGTAAAAAACTCTTACTGTAAAAAAAAGTTCCTAATTTCCAGTTCCTAATTTCTCTATCTTTCTGTCCATAATTTAAACTCATTATAGCAAGTCCTATCGTCTACTGCAAACAGAAACAACTACTTCTCCTCTAACTGACTGCCTGTCAAATACTTAATATTTTCAAATACTTAATTTTGTTTCTAGAAATCAAAAGAAGGCTACTTTCCTTAAACAAGGAACTTTACCATATTTCTAAAACATGTTCTAAAACATTTCTAAAACATGTTCGGAGAATTATCCCGTTTTCTACCTTCGCTAACTAGCCACATAGGAAACAACAGGACTTTATGATTTTGGGACCTAATGGAATTTGTAATGGAAAAGCAGACCCAATTAGTAACCCCCTCTTGGCACACACAAACAATTAGTAACCCACTCAGGGGGAACTGGTGAACACCTGCTGGATCCCACCTCTGATCTGATCTAATGTTTGTGTCGATACTCAATCGTCCATCCTTGCTTTTAGAATTTGATTTTTAGGTTGTATTTTATTCTTGCCAGAACTTTGATGGGGGAGATGGTGCACATGACAGGCTGTATGGTGGGGGAAGCCACTCTGAGCTTATTATCATCTTGTTCCCCCATGGAGACAGTGAGGGGCAGAGGCGTATCTAGGGAAAATGTAGCCTGATGCAAAATCTGTCCCCGCCCCCAATATGGGCAGTCGCCCTCCCACGACCAAACAATTTTTTTGCACCAGGTTGCGTGGGAAGGAGGAGGGGTATGGGGGTGATTTCCCCCCCATGTGACTAAATGGCCACAAGCCAGGGACATTTGACCCCATAAGTCACCCTGGGCAGTACGTCCCCGGTTGGGGGGCAAATATGGATCTGTTTAGGAGCTGTGACTCTCAATAGCTTATACCTCAGAAATCCTACTGATCTCTAAGGGGCTACTGAACTCAAATCTAGCTTCTCTACTGCAGACCAAAATGGCTACCTTCTAAAATTATGCTTGAGGAACATACACCTTGGAGGAGTAGGCTAGGCCTCCGAGAACAGAAGTTAATATGTATAGAGGAAGATGAGGGAAACATATAATAGAATAAATCCACAGGAGGCGTGGTGCCGAGCAACTCCAATTCCCCCAGCTGAAACAGGTGCGGAAAACTCACCGTTTCCTCCTCCTTGCTGAGCAGTTTGGCACAGGAAAGAAAATCTTCATACTTGGAATAAGGGATAACTGGTTCTGGGAGTTCTCTGAGGTACAGTTTCAAAAGGGACGCCACTGTGTGTACATCCGTGTTTCTGTGGGGACAAGAATGGAGAAGGTGACTGCTGGGAAGGGAAGTCAGGTGCCTGGAAGACTGTTGAAGGAATCTGCCAATAGAAGAAGAAGAAGAAGAAGAAGAAGAAGAAGAAGAAGAAGAAGAAGAAGAAGAAGAAGAAGAAGAAGAAGAAGAAGAAGAAGAAGAAGAAGAAGAAGAAGAAGAAGAAGAAGAAGAAGAAGAAGAAGAAGAGGAGGAGGAGGAGGAGGAGGAGGAGGAGGAGGAGGAGTTTGGATTTATATCCCCCTTTCTCTCTTATAGGAGACTCAAAGGGGCTTACAATCTCCTTGGCCTTCCCCCCTCACAACAAACACCCTGTGAGGTAGGTGGGGCTGAGAGAGCTCCGAGAAGCTGTGACTAGCCCAAGGTCACCCAGCTGGCGTGTGTGGGAGTGTACAGGCTAATCTGAATTCCCCAGATAAGCCTCCACAGCTCAGGTGGCAGAGCTGGGAATCAACCCCGGTTCCTCCAGATTAGATACACGAGCTCTTAACCTCCTACGCCACTGCTGCTGAGGAAAGCGAGAATTGGATCAAAAAGACGTTAGAATCAGAGAAGTCTCTAATAGCTTGCAATGATGGCTTTGCCCACAAGCTTTATAAACTGGCTAAACAGTGGATGAAGGTTACTCACTGCCCAAGGATTCTTAGACTTAGTATGTTACCTGAGTTTCCTATGCAAGGATATTCTTTACATGCCTTTAGAGATCCCTTTTATGAGCTAAGAGTCCCAGTGAATCGAACCGAAGGGTCTTTCTAGTCCAGCCTCCTGTTCTCCCAGAGTCGCCAACTGAATGCTTTCAGAATCCCACAAGTGGGGCATGAAAGCACAGCCCTGCCATGTTTGCCTTCCAGAAACTGCTCTACAGAGTCATATAATCTCTGAACATGAAGGTTTCATGTAACTGTAGTGGCTAATAGTTAAGAGACCTGTTCTCTTCCATGAGTCTGTCAGATTCTCAGCAAGAAAGGCAGACTATAAATAATACAATTTTTAAAATATAAAAATAAAAGCCATCTCACATCCTCACCCCATCTTGTGGCAGTGAGTTCCATACACTAGCAATATGTTGTCTGAAGACATACTTCCTTCCTGAATCTACGGTTAAATGATGTTGTTGTTTTAGTGCCAAGGAGAGAGGAAATCTATCAACTTTATTCACATTCTCCGATTGTACACACATTTCTTGGCAAGCGTTTGCAGCTTGGACTAAATTCAAGCATATCCATTAATACACATCACAACCTGTGTAGAATGAGCTAGGGCAGGTGGAGAGACTTGGAAAGCATGCCATAATATATCATCGCCACTAGATGGTGACATTGTAAAATGAGATTGCATGAAATATGCCTCCTTGCCTGACAGATCCCACCTATAAGGCTACAGAAGCAACGGCTTTAAAAGATGCTTTTCAAGGAAGACGGCGAGTTTCCCTAATGAGACCGGAGTTTTCCCTAAGGCAGGGCTTAATTTACAAAATGCCGGGATTCAAATATGCCCAGGACTTGTTATCTCTCATTTGCCCGAGCATAATGCTTCATGCACTTGAGGGAGAAGAATCTGGCTCAGGTAACTTTATTCCCTGCTCACCGTGAAGCTTTTTGCGGCCACAAACCTCTCACTCTTGTTTCACCTCAGATTTTGAAGATCCCTCCCCTCCAATTTCAGATGTGTGGAAATTGGTCACGATTCCTGAACAGTGAGCCGCAGAAGGCCACTGCGAGTAGCAGAGAGATGGACTAGATCAGGGGTAGGGAACCAATTGGCCATGCTGGTAGGGGCTGATGGGAATTGTAGTTCCTGAACATCTGGAGAGCCGCAGGTTCCCTACCCCTGGACTAGATGGACTCTGGTCTGATCCAGCAGGCTTGTTCTTATGTTCTTATGTTCTAGTGAGGCTGAAAACAAACTGAGAAGGGGTGGGGGGTTCCTGTAAAAATTCGTGGAATTAATCAGCCATCTCTGTGTGTGTGTGTTTTTGAGGGGAGGGTGTCAGCCAGTGAGAAAACAAATTTGTGGAATTGTTCTCCACTTTGAAAGGGGCAACTGCCTCCATAGGGAGAATTCTAGGGAGGGAATGTTTTGTACTGCGGTTGTTGTACAGCATTGGCCCCTTCCGCACATGCAGAATAATGCACTTCCAATCCACTTTCAGTGCACTTTGCAGCTGGATTTTACTGTGCGGAATAGCAAAATCCACTTGCAAACAATTGTGAAAGTGGATGGAAAGTGCATTATTCTGCATGTGTGGAAGGGGTCATTGCTAGCTCTGGGTTGGGAAAGCCCTGGAGATTTTTTGGGGGGAGGGGCATCTGGGGAGGGCAAAGTTTGTGGAGTGGGGAGCAGAGCTCAACAGGGAAGTGATGCCAGAGAGGCTAAACTCCAAAACTGCCATTTCCTCCAGGGGAACAGACTTTCATAGCCTGGAGATGATTTGTAGTTCCGGGAAGTCTCCAGGCCCTACCTGGAGGTTGGCAACCCGACTTTCGGCCCCTTTAAAAGAGGCAGTTTACAGCACTGGCCTGCCTCCCTCTGCGTTGGTAAGTGTTTTTGTGAGAGGGGGAAAGACTGAACATTTTGAGACATCTCCCTATGGGGGAACAGTAATCTTTGGAAAGAAACCTGGGTCCCCCGTGGCAAAAGATTAGCCCTTTAGGAATTAGGCCTGCCCCTGTAATAGGCAGTTTCTTCTTCTTTGCTAATACACAAAATAATTTCCAGGGAGCTTTGGCTAAAATAATCCTTGGCTCATGTTAATCCCCACGCTAAATGCTGCCGTCCCGTTTCTGATACGGCATTTCCCCTCCCCCCTTTTAAAATCAAGTTGGCAGTTCTAGTTTCTTATTCATTTTTTCCCCCTTCATCAGGTATTCATTAAAAAACTGATTCAGGTTGTGCAAGAAATGTAAACTGAACAACAACTGAACAAGAGAATTTTGGGCACTCCAATGATTTATTAAACACTTTGTTATTTGGGGCAAGAGGAAAGTCATTTTTCCCCCCCTGTAGAACTGGTATGGTGAGCAAACTGTTGAACCTGAAGTGAAGAATTTGGATCACACCTCAGCCAAGAAACCCACGAGGTGATTTCTGTGGTACCTACATTCTGTGGTACCTGAGCAATATTGTTGCAAGGATTAATATGGAGCTGTGAGGTGGAATGCCAAACCAAGATTGATTCAGTCACAGCTGAGGGAATGGTTTGCAAATCTGTTCCCTATTTTGACTCTCTGATCATGTTATTTCTGCATAGAGGACCTTTTCTACCCATCAGGTACCTGATCCTGTTCTAATATACCCAGTGGTGGGATCCAAACATTTTAGTAACAGGTTCCCATGGTGGTGGGATTCAAACTGTGGCGTAGCGCCAATGGGGCTGGGCGGGGCACGACGGGGGCGTGGCCGGGCATTCCGGGAGCGGGGCATTCCTGGGCAGGGCTGTGGCAAGGACGCAGCTGCTGCGCCGGTCCTTGGGCGGGAAACGAATGCACGCAGGCGCAGGCTGCCACGCACGCCGGTGCACCTCCTGCTAGACTGCTTCAAGTTCTGCGTGCTACTGCTGAGAGGAGGGGCGTAACTAAGGCAAAAATCATGTGGCAAAATCACCAATGAGTAACCCCCTCTTGGCACACACAAATAATTAGTAACCTACTCTCGGGAACCTGTGAGAACCTGCTGGATCCCACCTCTGAATATACCCAAATGGAGAAGATTCATCCAATAATAGATTTTTTTAAAGTTAGATGGTTGAAAAAGAGGAGGAGGAAGAGGAGTTTTAAACCTCGCCTTTCTCTGCAAGGAGACTCAAAGGGGCTTACAAGCCCCTTTCCCTTCCTCTCTCCATAACAGACACCTTGGGGTTGAGAGAGTCTTGGGAGAATTGTGACTAGCCCAAGGTCACCCAACAGGAACGTAAGAGTACAGAAACAAATCTGCGTCACCAGATAATAGTCTGCTGCCTAGGAGGAGTGAGGAATCAAACCCAGTTCTCCAGATTAGAGTCCACCTGCTCTTAACCACTACATCAAGTAAGTCAACCTGAGGTTTCCCTTGATTACCTCGCCAATAAGGCCAAACATTACCCAGCTAGTTTTAATCAAATTAGGTTACTCCTAAAAATGACAAGTGACTTTTCTCTAACCCATTTCACTATTTTCTCAGGAGTGCCACTTTTTAATAGCTGCCACTCTCTGTTACCCCAAGATTATGGAAACTGGCCCACTCTGCTTCATCTGGGCCACAGTTTCCAGATAAATATATGCGCAGTTTAACATGACAACACTACTCTACACACGGGGAGATGCCACTTCATAACCTTTAGGATGTCAGTATAACCTCCTGTTTACCCTCGATGCCTAAACCCCTGGCTGGAGCTACGGCAAGTTGCGAGCCAGCTATTTGGGGTTGAGTGGTACAGAATTTAATTAAACAACACTGTGCCCTGAGGATTTTCCAAATTCTTGTTAACTCTTCATGGGTTCTCCTCCCCTTTGAGCAGATATGTTGGTGTAGTCACAATAGGGCAGTGTAAAGACAGAGATGAATTAATTATTTCGTTTTGTTGTC
This sequence comes from Sphaerodactylus townsendi, assembly GCF_021028975.2. Lineage (NCBI taxonomy): Eukaryota > Metazoa > Chordata > Lepidosauria > Squamata > Sphaerodactylidae > Sphaerodactylus > Sphaerodactylus townsendi. The sequence goes on from NC_059434.1 coordinate 76,419,096, forward strand.
TGACAGGATACCCACCACCGTAGCTCTACAGCCACCGCCAGGAATATAATACAAAGCCTTTATGTGTGTGCAAACAGACACAAATCCCTTCCTTGGCAATCAGGCGGTACAGATTTAGCATTTTCCTTTCCACCCAAGCCCCCTGTCCCTGGACTTCCTTTCCCTCTGGTTGCTGCATCGCCAGCGTTTTCTATTTTTTCTTTCTGCTTTGTAGCATCGCAATCCTTGTGGACGCGGCTGTCAGACCAATTACGCAGCCCGAGGCTGTTCCTCCCTCTCCCCCATAAACAATAAATACGGAGGCACAGCAGGTCGCCGTAAATACATATGTTAATGTTTTACTATCGCTGCCAAGCACAGGCGCAGCGGAATCGTGCTTACAGTCCCCTAGTCAGCATTTATAAAGAAGCCGAGGTGTAGGCCTCAGGTGTGAGGCGGAGATGCAAGCAAGCAAGGGCACAGGGGAAGGAGATTTGTATCAGGCCAGCTCTGGCAACTGGTGTATCCCGCACAGTTGCTTTGGGAGCCAAGGAGGGAGTGGCAGGCCATAGATTGCATGGGGAGGGCCCTTCCATTTTGATCAGCCAAACCTCCTGTGGATGTTTGGATGTGCCCTAGCTTTAAAAAGGGCTTGGACAGATTTATGGAGGAGAAGTCGATCTATGGCTACCAATCTTGATCCTCCTTGATCTGAGATTGCAAATGCCTTAGCAGACCAGGTGCTCGGGAGCAGCAGCAGCAGCAGCAGAAGGCCATTGCTTTCACATCCTGCACGTGAGCTCCCAAAGGCACCTGGTGGGCCACTGCGAGTAGCAGAGAGCTGGACTAGATGGACTCTGGTCTGATCCAGCAGGCTCGTTCTTATGTTCTTATGTTCTTAGGGTAGTCAGGTCCCTCCTGGCAACTGTTGGAGATGGAAGGTGTGGAGAAATTGCCTTTGTCGCTTTAATTCTATTCTGTTTGAGCTGGGAGTCACACTCCAGCTGAAAGTATTTTTTTTTTCTAGTTAGGACTTTAACGACCTTCCTTAAGCATTACACCTGGTGGTAACCATGTCTTTACACTATGCTGACTTTGTAAATTGGTGCGAGAGTTTGATTGGTTTGTTTATGCTAACTCAGCAATAATTTTGTATAATTGCTTTCAATGCTCTCACTTTAGATCTACCTTTCTTTTCATTCTGTTTCTACCTGTGCCTGTTACTCTTGTACTGCATGAGCGTATCTTTGTTTGTTTTTTTGTATGTTATCAAAGTTGTTTTCCTTTGAATAACTTAAACTTTGCCAGACCAAGCTTGGTTCCCTGCAAACATTTTCTGCTCTTTGATCTCTTTGCTTTACAGTTTCATGCCATTGCTACCAAGTTTGTTTTTACTCGTAGTTATTTAACCCTCGATTATTCCTTCCTATTATTTGTTTATTGAGAAGGTGCGGCTCTCAATAAACCCCCAAAATATTTTTATTTTAAAGTTTCAGCCTCTGAGTTTTTGTTGAGCATTTCAAAATCCTGACCCACGTTATAAGAAATGGCAGTCAGCCTCTTTCTCTACAGAAGGCTTATGAGGAACAGGTGGTCTGTGCAGCTAAGAGCCCCAATGTAAGCGTTTTATACATGATGGGCCAATTTTTGAAGGGATGTCACATTGAGGAGGGAGCAAGGATGTTTTCTGCTGCTCTCGAGGCTGAGAGAAGGAGCAATGGGTCCAAGGTGCAGGAAATAAGATTCCAGCTAAACATTAGGAAGAACTTCCTGATGGTAAGGGCTGTTCGACGGTGCAGTGCGCTGCTTCACAGGGTGGTGGAGTCTCCTTCTTTGGAGGTTTTGAAACAGAGGCTGGATGCCCATCTGTCAGGAGTGCTTTGATTGTGTCTTCCTGCATGGCAGGGGGTTGGACTGGATGACCCTTGTGATCTCTTCCAACTCTATCATTCAGGGATGGCACCTTCCATCACTATCAGCCTTACCAGCAAGTATACTGCCTTGGTTTCAATGTGTCCCCTTCAGTCATAGCATTAGTTCATAATGTACTTGGCTCATGTAAGACTTGAAAAGAACGCTCTGGAGCCTGATCAGAGAGTGCAGTTGCTAAAATTCATAACAATGTTTAATGTCCGCCCCGTTATTTGTACAATGTGAAAATCCAAAAACAAACAAAACAAGAAACCCAACCACTTTAGTAATGATGGTTCTTAGGGCTTCAGTATGCCTTAGGAGGTTAAGTGGCGTAGGAGGTTAAGAACTCGTGTATCTAATCTGGAGGAACCGGGTTTGATTCCCAGCTCTGCCGCCTGAGCTGTGGAGGCTTATCGGGGGAATTCAGATCAGCCTGTACACTCCCACACATGCCAGCTGGGCGACCTTGGGCTAGTCACAGCTTCTTGGAGCTCTCTCAGCCCCACCTACCTCACAGGGTGTTTGTTGTGAGGGGGGAAGGGCAAGGGGGTTGTCAGCCCCTTTGAGTCTCCTGCAGGAGAGAAAAGGGGGATATAAATCCAAACTCTTCTTCTTCTTCTCTTGGTGCTGGTGAACCATTTTATAGGAATTCAAGGCCAAGCTACACGTTTTACACAAATTCCTAGTGGCAACTCCCATTAGATGTGCCATAGACACCTCATTCTGATTGAGTCTGTGGCATTGTGGGTAATGGGGAGGGCTCCTGGAGCCAAAATACCCTTATGAGGAAATTGGAGACCCTTCTCTCCCTATCCTGCGGTCCTCATCTGAATCAGGCGTTTGCAGCATTTCTAAATGGGGTCACCGACAGGAACCAGCACTTGGAATATGTCTGCAAGTCCCTGTAGCGAACTTGTATATAATGTAATGTGTAGTTTGGCCCTCAGTCTGATATGCAGCTTAGTAGTGAACATGTGTGCTGGACTCTGACCACATAGATCTGGAGTCAAATCCCTGTGCAGCATGATATCCTTGGGCGAGCCAGCATCTCGTGACTTTGCTTGCCTAGCAGGGTAGTTCTAGAGATAAACATAGCACAGTCCTGGTCTGGATAGCCCTGGGGAATGCTGGGATAGAAATGTGTGAGACAGGTTGAATTCTATTGCTAGTGTATTACTGACTCCTGCATGATATCTTGTTGATGCTGATCTTGTTGATTGCCATGGAATGAAAGCATTCCTGCTGCTTATGGATGTGACCCACAATATCATGAGACCCTCTCAGACCACCCCCTAACCACTTTCACATTTCTCAGGTTTTGTTTATCTATGGCAATTGCCTGGGACGGTGTTCCTGCATGAATATTAATGCACATTTCTGTGACATTTCAAATATTTTCCTAGCCTAACAGATCTTTCCAATCATACAATAATAGGCAATGAACAAATTACAGGAGAGATAATTTGCTTTTAAAAAGTGGGGGGGGGATTCCAATTTAGTTTCTTTCATTAAAGATTTCTTTTAAAGGACTTCCAGTTTTCATTTGCTTTCATTTGTATATGTATAATTGAAGGTTTGCTTGCACAAGCAGGAGTCAAAAAGGCTGTGTTTGTTCGTTAAATAGAGCACAATGAATAATTCTGACAACTACACAAATACATACATAGCATAGTGAGGTCTTTAAGGAGCCCCCATCTAATCTGACATCACAAGCGAAGACACAGGAAACATCTCTTTAAAGACACATTGCGGACCATTCCTTTGGAGGAGTCAGAATTGGTTGGATAAAATAATGATAAAAATGTGAATGCTATTCAAAATGTGGGCACTTTATCTTTACAGGAAAGCCACCAAAGTACAAGGGCGGGGTTTTTTTGTTGGTGCACACAATAATTTCAACCACTATTCTCCCTTCAGTTTCTGACTCTGAAGTTCTGGACAGAAATGCCTTGCTCCCCTATAACTAAGATTCAACAAAGGAGAACTTGCCTTTTCACATTTACGGTTCAGCCGCCCTTCCCTAAAAGAGACGACGATCCTTCCTTCGTTTTATTTATTAATGTCAGCAGACTGCTTTGAGACTCTGCAGTACTGGGCAGGAGCCAGCTATTTTATGATTGACTCTTTAATAATGGAAAAGCGAGCAATTGGAATAATAGAATCACAGAGTTGACAGGAGTCATAGAGGCCGTCTAGTCTGACCCCCCCTTCTCAATGCAGGATCAACCTCAAGTGTTTGTCCAGCCACGGCTTGAAGACTGCCATGAAGAGGAGCTCATCACCCCTTGAGCTGCCAACTCCCCTGCTGAACGATCCTTACTGTAAATCCCTCCCTCTCATATCCAGCTGCCACCTTTCCGCCCATAATAATTTACACCCATTATTGCGAGTCCGACCGTTTGCCGCCAGTTCATAGGTTGCGGTGGCGGCCTCTTAAATTTGCAGCTCATTTTGACAGTTTAAGCTTTCTGTGCAGCTTTCTTAGTGCACGTTGGCCAGTGCCACTGTGTTTCTGCACATCGTTTGATGAGCTCTCTAAGAGGAGAAATAGAAGACCTGTTGCTTCAGGACCATGGACAGCAGCTATGTGAAACATGTTTGGGTGTCTTCATTATCAGCAAGGGACTACATCACTGATCACTTCTTCTTTGTGCCTCCATCTGCCCTCCTAAGCTATGAATTTGCCAACCTTTGCTAAAATAAAATCCATCTCTTGATTTTATCACAAAGTTATGGCACTACCAGAATACCCCTGTTCATTGTGCCCCTCCCCCACAATTCCTTTTGAAATGCTGAGCAATTTTAGACAGCCATATTTTCTTCTAAAATGACATAATCAGCCACAAGTTGAACCTGTGGCTGCCCTAATGTGTAGTGAAGAAGAAGAAGAAGGAGGAGGAGGAGGAGGAGGAGGAGGAGGAGGAGGAGGAGGAGGAGGAGGAGGAGGAGGAGGAGGAGGAGGAGGAGGAGGAGGAGTTTGGATTTATACCTTTATCTCCTGCAAGGAGACTCGAGGTGGCTAACAAATTCATTTCCCTTCCTCTCCCCATAATATACACCTTGTGAGGTAGGTGAGGCTGAGAGAGTTCTTGAGAAAACGCTGACTAGCCCAAGATTACCCAGCAGGCTTCATATGGAGGAGCAGGGAACCAGTTTCACCAGATAAGAGTCCGCTGCTCATGTGGAGGAGTGGGGAATCTGGTTCTCCAGATTTAGAATCCACCTGCCCTTAACCTCTACACCGTGCTAGCTCTCACCCATGAAGAACACACATGACGCTTCCTTCTACTGGATCAGATTCATGAGTCCATCAAGGTCAGGACAATTTACTCACAAGAACATAAGAACATAAGAACAAGCCAGCTGGATCAGACCAGAGTCCATCTAGTCCAGCACTCTGCTACTCGCAGTGGCCCACCAGGTGCCTTTGGGAGCTCATGTGCAGGAGGTGAAAGCAATGGCCTTCTGCGGCTGTTGCTCTCGATCACCTGATCTGTTAAGGCATTTGCAATCTCCGATCAAAGAGGATCAAGATTGGTAGCTATAGATCGACTTCTCCTCCATAAATCTGTCCAAGCCCTTTTTAAAGCTATCCAGGCTAGTGGCCATCACCACCTCCTGTGGCAGCAACTCTCCAGAGTCTAATGCAGAGGTCTATCACATCACCTACTGGTGAGGATTGAATCTGGGACCTTTGGCATGCAGTTCAGGTGCTCTTCCACTTAGTTATAGGCTCACTTCTTAGAAACAGATGGAATACAGAGACTGGTTACTTTTCATGGCTATGGGGGGGGGGTACAATACAAGGGACACAGCTATTTTTCTAATGCTGCAAACCTCCATGAACTTATGAGAAAGGCTAGGGCATAGGCAAGTTAGTTTTTAAATATACTGCTCATAGCAACCAGCTGTCATGAAACAGGACAAAACCAATAGTAAGCAGCTCCAAATAAGCAAAACGCGATTACTATTTGCCTGAGAATGTCCCATTAGACAAATGCAAAGAAAACAAAGCAAATGAAAAAGCCACACTAGATATCACCAGGGTATCAAGAGACACAGAAAACAATGCAAAATACAAATTCTGCCTCCCAGTAAGTAACCTATTAAATCAACTCCAATCATGAATTCCTGTTACTTTCGGCAAGCAGCGGGACTGTTTATTTTAAATGTTAATTTTCCCTGCATCGTAAAATAGTTGGCAAATTCCCCACCTTCCCACCCCCTCACCCCCCGCCTGCATCTTCAAGCCTATCAACGCGAAAGAAGCGGAACACTGAAACTCCACAGCGACACTGAAGGAACTACAGCTAATCTGCAGAGGCCCATCTCGCTGAAGTGCCTTTGCTGAGAGGCAGGAAATATAGTTGCTTAGGCTAGCAAAATGTTCCTCAGCTACATAAACATGGGAGCACAGAGGAACCATCCCTCACGGCACAGTCTCTGCTCCGTACACTGAAGAGGCAAAAGGGGCTTGCGGCATAAAAGCGCCACAGGCTAAACAGGACTTTCTCCCTGTGGAATAAACAAATACGGGAAGTCCCCCAGTGTAAGGTAGCTGGATGGAACTTCTTTTCTGTTTAGCGGCAACTGCAGTCTCTTCCTCCATATTTAAAAAACCAGTCTTTGGCTGGTGGACTAATCCATTACTAAACATAAAAATGGAACCACTGCAGAAATACCTTTTATGTGGGATCAAAGAGTTATCGATGGGTTCTTGATCAAACCCACAAGCTCAATTATCTCCCTTTAAGAGAAGAAGAGTTTTGGATTTATACCCCACCTTTCTCTCCTGTAAGGAGACTCAAGGTGGCTTACAAGCTTCTTTCCCTTCCTCCCCCCCCCACAACAAACATCTTGTGTGGTAGGTGGGGCTGTGAGAGGTCTGAAGAACTGTGACTAGCCTAAGGTCACCCAGCAGGAATGTAGAAACACATCTGGTTCACCAGATAAGCTCCCACCACTCAGGTGGAGGAGTGGGGAATCAAACCTGGTTCTCCAGATTAGAATCTACCTGATCTTAATCACTACACCACCTGGTCCCTCCAACTGTCCGTGTAAGCTATGATCGCCCAAAATTTGCTGTGCAAATTATTCATATGCTTCTGTGGCTACTGTAAATCCAGTTTATGAGGGCATTGGGGTTTTATTGTACTTTGTATGTTTAAAATTTTAGACCTGCAAGCTCTTTGAGTCACATGGAAAGGCAATGTATAACTATGTTAATAAATAAATGAGACCAGCCAGGAAACTGAGATAGAGAGTGGGTGGCCCAGGGCAGAGTGATTCACACATAGTGCAGGAGATTATTCCTTTCACTACTTAAACTCCCAGTGAAATCCGTACTAGTCTTTGCCGCCTTTCAACAGTACGAGAAGATAATAATCCAAGTGTGTTATCTTGTTCTGGGCTGCAGTCTAACCTCTGATCCTTCCTTAAATTCACAAGGGGATTTTCTGGAATGTATTCATTGCTTCAATTCCTCATTCTGGACCACCACAAAGGAAAGGAGTCCACCCAGGTCTCTGCGTTTGTAATGAGGAGGAAGAAAGAGGCATTATTTTAACCACCGGTACGTCTGGTTTGGGAAACCAGGATTCAGTTCCCAATCACTCAGATCCTGGTTTGCCTGAACAAATCATGGTTTCTTTGCCTTATTTCTGCATCCTGCAAGGGTATCACTCGAGAACAACCAGAATTAAGCATGGATATGTTGTACACAGAGACATCACGTAAAACCATAGGGGGCTTATGCATGCCAAGCAGATACTTTGTCAATGAGTCTTGGTCACTCTCCAACTGAATTGACACAGAGAGAAGGGAGGAGAAATATGGCGAAGTTATACAACATAAAATTCAAGATGGTTCCAAAGCTGTGCTTTTTTTAACCGTCAGGTCCCAGCTGACTTATGGCGACCCAATAGGGTTTTCAAAGCAAGAGATGTTCAGATGTGGTTTGCAATTACCTGCCTCTGAATCATGCCCCAAGCATTCCTTTGAGGTCTCCCATTCAAATACTAACCAGGGTCAACTCTAGGCTGAGTGTGTGTGACTGGTTTAAGGCCAGCCAGCAAGTTTCCACGGCAGAATGAAAATTCGAACCTGGGTTTCCCAGGTCCTAGATCCGTGGTGGCGAACCTTTGGCACTCTAGATGTTATGGACTACAATTCCCATCAGCCCCTTCCAACATGGCCAATTGGTCATGCTGGAAGGGGCTGTTGGGAATTGTAGTCCATAACATCTGGAGTGCCCAAGGTTCGCCACCACTGTCCTAGATCGACACCTTAATCTTGCGCTGGGCAGTGTGGAAAGTTTCACAAAGGTATCACACATTATCAGGACAGCATGTTTAGGCTCCGAGTGGAACAGATCATGTTATAATGGAATTGGCTGGGGAGAAAGGATTACGTGAGAGGTTTTGTCCTGAGACGGTGTTCTAGCTGAAGCTTCCAATTTGGCTTTCACCGTACAAAATGTGAGCAGCTGCAGAGACCTGGTAACCACAGTACATTGTTGGCTTATTACTGCCTGTCCACCCAAGGATAAAATTGATTCAGAAGGCTATTATCTCGGGTTAACTTCTTAATGGCTCAGCAGGGATTGCAGCTCTTCCCAGCTGGATGCTCCATCTATTTCACAGCATGGTCTCTTGATGTACCCAACGGGCCCTTAACAGAATGGTTCCGTCTGCCCTTGAGTGGGTGACTAGTCTAGAAGGAGAAACTTTTGCCTCCTTACCTGTCAAACAGCGGCTTCTCCCCACAGTCAAAAGCATCCTGAAGTTCCTTCACGAGGTTCGCCTGACCCGGCAGTCGGAACAGCCCTTCCTCTTTCAGCCCACGCAGACGAATAAAATCCACACACTGTTCCACCAGCATGGGAGCCACGTGGTTTCCGTATCTCTTCTCATATCGGACAGTGTCTTCCAGCTTCTGCCCAAAAATACCTGCGTGAAACAGTCAGGAAGAGGAAAGAAAGAAGTTGAAGGAAAGAAATCTTTGGCTATCAAAACACACATTTGCGATTGCTCCACGTGTTTTAGGAGTTAATTCCTCGGTTTGGTCTCCCTTCTCTCTCCTTTTCTCTGTTTGTGAGGCTGCAACTGTTTTTCTCCCTAGTATATGGAAAGTCAGCAACATACTATTAGTAACAAGGCAGAACAACTAGACTCGATTTCAGTAATACCTTAAAAACTGATAAGATTCTTGAGATATAAGCATACTTGGGATATAAGAGTCAAAAGCTCCCTTTGTCCAATACAGAGGCGTAGCGGGGCTAAACTGTGCCCAGTGCGCAGGTTATATTTTCTGCCCCCCCCCATGGCCCTGCCATGGAGCCCCTCCCCCCGGTGCGCCCCTCCTTCCCCCTTCCCCCTTTCCCACACTTACCTTAGTTCCTTTCCTTTTCCTAGAACTTTTTCAGGCTGAAAAAAGGCCTATTCACAGTTCAGGCTTAAAACCGGCCTGATGAGAACTATACTCCCCAGGAGACCTTGTAAGCCCCAAGGTCTCCTGGGAACTGTAGTTCCTCAGGCCGTTTTTAGCCTGTACTGTGAACAGGCCTTTTTTTCAGCCTGAAAAAGTTCTAGGAAAAGGAAAGGAACTAAGGTAAGTGTGAAAAGAAAGTGAAATTTCCTGAGAGCCGTCGCGAGGTGGGGGGAGGGGGAATTTTACACCCCCCACGTGACCCAAAACCTTGCACCCGGTGCGGACGCACCCCCCCGCCCCCTGGTAGCCCCGCCTCTGGTCCAATAGCAGGTAAGGTAATGAGATACCTTAAGTTCTCTTAATAACTTTGACTCTCAACAGCCTATACCCTAAAAATCTAATTGGTCTCTAAGGTGCTTCTGGGTTCAAATCTAGTGCTTTTACTACAGACCAACATGACTACACTTCCGAAAAGAGAGAACAGCTATACTTACAAAGCCAAAACACTGAAATTTAGAATACAAATGGCAGTATGAGTGAGAGGATTCAAATCCATCAACTCCAGCTTAAATTTAGACAGGTAATTTGGGGAAGCATACATGGGGTTGTCCAATGTTGTCTTCGTAATATCCCTGTGAGCTAAGTTAGGCTATGAAATGGCAACTAGTTCTAGTCAAGTCGCCTTCGTGGCTGAATGTGGATTCTATCTCAGGTGTCCAAAGAAGAAGAAGAAGATTTATATACCCCTTTCTCCCCTGTAAGGAGACTCAAAGGGGCTTACAAACTCCTTTCCCTTCCCTCCTCACAACAAACACCCTATGAGGTGGGTGGGGCTGAGAGAGCTCCAAAGAACTGTGTAGCCTAAGGGCACACAGCTGGCATGTGTTGAAGTACACAAGCTAATCTAGTTCACCAGATAAGCCTCCGCAGCTCAACATTAACATGATATCACACTGAATATATGAAGTTGATTTATATTGACCCAGACCATTGGCCATTTTGCAATGACTGCCCAAAGTTTAAGACAGAAAAGGGATCAAGTGGGCCTGGAACTGGAGATGCCGAAGACTGAACGATGACCTTCTCAATCCAAATCACATCCTCTCTTACTGAGCCACAAACCCTTCCTGACTCCTCCTGCAGTTACAACAATACCCATAGTTTGAGCATGGTCATAGTTAATGGCATCATTCGAAGGTCTTAGAACCTTCTGGAATTGTTTGAATGATAAAGTCAAATGTGAATGGTTTCCCAAGCTTGTAACATTCTTCTCACTTCACTGCTGCAAACCAGCAATGCCACCATTGGCAGAGTTACACCCTTCTCAGACCACTGAATTTAGTGGGCTTAGAATGGTATAAAGCTGTCTAGGATGGGTACTGTGAAACCAGAGGCGTAGCAAGGGGGGAAAGTGCCCAGTGCACTGGTGCATCCTCCGCCCCCACCCCGGAATGCCCCTGCCCCACCCCACCTTGGAACGCCCCCGCCACGCCACGGAACACCCTCGGCACACCCCACAGGGGCGTGTGCTTGGTGCGTCACACACAGAGGTGGGATCCAGCAGGTTCTCACCAGTTCCCGAGAGTGGGTTACTAATTATTTGTGTGTGCCGAGAGGGGGTGACTAATTGGGTCCGCTTTTCCACCTCCACACCCTCGCCTCCCCGAGAGGCCTACTGCCTTTGAACTTGAAGGTTCCGTATAGCAATTGCAACTAATAATGTAACTCCCTGAACTGGGTTAATCCCTTCCAGGTACTGCAATTCATGGATTCTCAGCCTTTCGTACCTTTTATCTCACCCGTCTCTATCAAAGAACCTGTGTGTTTCACCATTGCTGTGTTCAGATTTGTGAGCTGGGGCATTTTCTATAATGTGATGATGATTTAGAAAGGACCTGGTGCAAAAAATAATTTGGGGGGGTCATGGTGGGGTGGCCCAGGTTTTGCCCAGGGCTCAGGTTTGCCTAAGTACGCCTCTGCCCCCTTTGCTGAGGGGGGGGCTGGCGAGGGAACCTGTTACTAAAATTTTTGGATCCCACCACTGGTCGCGCACCTCCACCCCCTTGGAGCTACGCCTCTATGTAAAACACTTCTATAAATATTAGAAATTCCCATTTCTCAACCTGATTTTATGCATGTTCTCGTCCCAGCCTCCTTTTACAAGATTAGGAGAACCGGAAGACAACACCTATTTTTTTTTTAAAAAAAAACCCAGAATTTATGGATGAAGTCTATTTGATGCAACATAGAGGAAATTATTTGACATGGAAGCTTTAGTGTTCTGCCACAATTGCACATTTACATGAAAAATGTGTTCATAAAAATGACTTTCCATTCTGCATCAGACTGAATGTGGGCTATACTTCATGTTGTTTTTTTGTTTGCTGACAAAACTGATTGTTGCTATCTGCCGGCAAGCACTATAGAGGTCATCACATTTCTAGGAAAGCATCTAGGAAAGCATCATTATAATACCCATGGCATAGGTAAGATCTCTAGATTCCATATGAAGAAGAAGAAGAAGAAGAAGAAGAAGAAGAAGAAGAAGAAGAGGAGGAGGAGGAGGAGGAGGAGGAGGAGGAGGAGGAGGAGTTTGGATTTATATCCCCCCTTTCTCTCCTGTAGGAGATTCAAAGGGGCTTACAATCTCTTTGCCCTTCCCCCCTCACAACAAACACCCTGTGAGGTGGGTGGGGCTGAGAGAGCTCCGAGAAGCTGTGACTAGCCCAAGGTCACCCAGCTGGTGTGTGTGGGAGTGCACAGGCTAATCTGAATTCCCCAGATCAGCCTCCACAGCTCAGGCGGCAGAGCAGGGAATCAAACCTGGGGAATCAAACCTGGTTCCTCCAGATTAGAATGCACCTGCTCTTAACCACTACGCCACTGCTGCTCTCCAAAGACAATATTCCAAAGCTTTAGGACTAGGCTGCATTTGGAAAGGTTTTGATTTTTGGTAATCAGATTTGCCCTGAGCGAGAGTAGAATACTTGGCTCAAAAAATAAATACATTTTCAGTGTTATTTTTGTGGCATATTTTCCTATCCTAGTACTCCCACAAGCAAACCCTGAAGGGACACGTCTGTTCACAATTTTTGGGGTTTGCTGCAAAGCCAGGAAAATTAGAAGGTATTTCTCATCCTCAGAAAATATTACACTGAAAATGAAGGAGATTTTGGATTCATACCCCACTTTCCTCAACTGTAAGGAGTCTCAAAGTGGCTTACAAACGCCTTCCCTCCCTCTCCCCACAACAGACACCTTGTGAGGTAGGTGTAATTGAGTTCTGAGACAATTGTGACAGGTCCAAGGTCACCCAGCAGGCTTCACATGGAAGAGCAGGGAAACAAACCCGGTTCACCAGATTAGAGTCTGCCACTCATGTGGAGGCGCATCAAATCCAGTTTTCCAGATTAGAGTCCACCTGCTCTACACCACACTGGCTCTCAAATAAGTGGTCTGAACCATGTTCCTAGCAAAATGGCACTCTCAAGCATTACCTCATTTTTAATTTGTTTGTTTATTTGCTAGAATTTAGTTTTTGAACATGAAACTCTCTCATGCCAAATCAAACCAGTGGCCCATTGAGGTCAGGGATTGTCCTCCCAGCAGCTCTCCAGGGCCTCAGGCCAAGGTCTCTCAAATCACTTATCTCCTGATTCTTTTCACTGGACAGGCCAGAATCTGATCTGGGACCTGCTCATGCAAAACAGTATACCACTGAGAGCCAGTCCCTCCCCTGGCCTAGAAAATCTGATACATATGAATCTGAAATTCATAAGTATGCGTACAACCTGTCTAGATTTGAAGGTGTGAATGGATCACAGCCACCTTGCTGAAACTGAGCAGATCTGTGTTTGGTCAGTCCTTGGCTAGGAGACCTAGCATTCCACCTTGAATCCTATCACAGAAGGAGGGATAGATTTGGAATAAATACAGATAATACATTAAATTAAACGTAACTTTGGTTGCACAGTTTTGTTTCTCCTTTAGACAAAAGAGGCCTTTTCTCCCCAACCAACCATGTTTCCATTAGCAACTGGCTTTGCTGGCATTGTATTATATTTTTCATTCCTTTTATCTCTTTGGCAAGGAATCAAGGACAAATCAGCTCCTACTGTAAAACAAACACCTGCTTCTTTCACTGGCCTCCTCTCTGATAATAATTACAGCACAGTTAGGGCTCACGTATGTGCAAGAGTTTTGAATGGTTAAGAACTGAAACACATGACCATTCTTCACTATCATTGTTCAAGACCTTTCTATGTAGGCTCCATCTAATTAACTGGCCATCAGGCTTCTCCCAATGATCATTTGCATAGATGTTTTCAAGTGGTACCGAGAGAATAACACAGTATTTACTCGGACGGAATCAAAGTATGATGTATATCTATCAGGGGTCGATTCCCCACTTCAAAAATGAAAGTAGATACAAACTGGTTTGGTCAGATTTGGGACCTTTTGAACATGGTTTCAAGGTCCCCACTGCAGCTTCTGCCCCCTTGTTCCCAGAGACGCAGCAGCCGTGCAGGAGTCCCCACTGTCAGCAGATCAAACGCACGATCCGCTCAGGAGCTATCCTGATTGGCTGCTGCGTTGTGCTGTGGCGGGAATTTTTTTTACATTCAAACTGACGGATCAACGTCTGTGCGAGCATGCGCAGGACAACACTATGCAAAGACGAAGAAATGGGTGATTAAAACAAAGCTCTGTTTCTGCGCACCTCCATGTACTCAGGTCCATGTGGATACGACGTGTAGCACTGCTTTGTATTGCCTTCTACTCAGTCATAACCACCCCCATGTTGCTTCATATCCACGTGGATCTCCAGTCCGCGAAATTAAAAAAAGGGCTGCACACGCATCGCGCACAGCCCATTCCGTCCTGATTGGATGGGAGACTCCATGTCACTCGCAAGGGCGGGTAGTTTGAATCTGGATTCACCCCCCCTCCAACTTCCCCACCGCACCAGATTGCCCACGCATTTTTCGAAAAGGTCTACTTTCTTCCAGGTTCTAAAATAACACGTGCTGGGGGGGAGGGGGGGGCGCGCCAGAAATGGGACGAATGCGTGTTTGGCGCTGGTGAAGTGGGGAGTTCCGCAGGAAACCTGGATATATGGAGTGACGAGCACACATCTAATCATGAGTGGGGAATCGACCAGGGACATCTGGAATAGAGTGATCTTCTGTTCAAGTCACACACATTATTTATTCAATACAATATCCACACCTCATTTTTTCCTTCCCATCGCAAGAGGTACAAAGTGCCTTACAAATAATGCTACCAACAGCTAGACAAACTTCTGTTTTCAATCCATCCCAGAAGAATCATCAGATCAAAACCTCAGGTGCTATCAAATCCATTTTAAACAAGACTACTTTGCATTGTCCCCCAAAGGTACCAAAGCAGACGTCCACCAGACTTCCTTTGGAAACACTTTTCTGGAAGGATAGTGCCACAGACAAAATGCATGATCAGGCTCCATTAAATCTGACAAACTTAAGAAAAGGAACTCTGTGTGTGTGTGTGTGCATGCACTCATGCACGTGTGTGTGATGTGGCAGCAAGTTGCAATTCACTTATGGTGACCCCAGCAAGGGTGTTTTCAAGGCAAGTGATTAATCAAAGGTGGTTTGCAATTGGCTTACTTGGCAGAATCTTCCTGGGTGGACTCCCTTGCAAGTATCAACCTTCTGAGATCTGATGAGATCAGGCTATACAACTCTGCCTTCCCTCCCTGGCAAAGGGGCAACCATGAGAAAATTCTGAGAGTATGAGTTACCACACAGCTTCACCAGAAACGGGTATCCTTTAAGTAAGTAGATCCCGACACATAAAGGGCGTTAAGGAACGTGCAACTTAAATTCAGAGCAAAACGACAACAACATATGAAGCTGTTTCAAAATAGTTGTGATAAAATCACAACCAAGATTTCCAGTCAGCCGATTACAACCTATATTCTGAATCAATGGAAGCATCTGGTTTGTCTTCAAGGGCAGTTCCATGTCGACCATTTTGCAGTAATCTAGCCTGGGTTACAATGACAAAGATCAGCATAGCTATATTGGCTGAGTCGTGAACTTAACAGCGCAAGAGGTTAGTTCCTGTATACATGTAGCATACATTGTTGCAAACTTATCTGTAGCTCACAATGGGAACAGTATAGAGTTTCCAACCTCTGGCTGGGAAATTCCTGGAGATTTGACAGGTAGAGCCTGGGACTCTAGTTCTGGGAGAGGAGGGGCCTCAGTGGGGTATAAATGCTATAAAGACCACCCTCTAAAATGGCCATTTTCTCCAGGGGAACTAATCTCTGTCATCAGAAGGGAGCTAAAAGATGCGACTCAGTTCCCCTTCAATTGAAGCGATTCCAGGTTATCCCTTTAACAACTTACTTGGCCCCCTAGTTATGAAGCTAAGTGGTAAGGATAAATGTAGTGCCTGTTTAAACCCTTGATCGTGATTGGAGCTTGAGTTACAAGGGAAAAGGGAATGTTCTTCTTTTTTTTACAGTTTACAGTTTACAGTTACATGCCCGCCATGACTCTCCCGTTTTGCATATGCCACAAAAGCGGCTCCTGATTGGTTGAACGGATGAGGTGTCGTTTCGATGCATCCGCACTTCGAAGCGGTATCAACCTTGTTCCAGCAGAAAGGTGCAGTTCATAACTACGACAGGGATGTCGCAGTTCTGAGGGGGGGGGGGGAACTGAGACAAAACAACGTTGAGCTCGGTTGCGGTGCGGATACACTGAGTTGAACCTAAGTAGAAACCAGTACAACTCAGTAAGTGCGGCAAGCCCCTTTGGAGTGCCTGGAGATCTCCAGGCCCTACCTGGAGGTTGGCAACCCTATACCAATACCATACATTTGTCATTTCTTGACTGTGGCCCTAGAGAGCCAGAAGCAAGAACCAGCACACCTGTGGTGATCAGAAAAGCTAGAATTAAAAACAACTGGAAAACAGTTGCGAGAGAACAGGTGTTCTTCCCATTATGTGGAAATGGAATCACCATTCTGAGTAGAATGTGGTTATCTGAATGGATCCTACACACAACAGATTCCTTCACGCAAACATGTGTTATTAGGATCCTGTTAACAGGGGTGCGGGAAACTGATTTGTACTTACATTTATAAGGAATGCCAAACCTAGATTATTTTCTAAAATCTTTGATGGCCCTAAAATGTTCTTAGTCCATGCTTACGAATTCATGCTTTAGTTCATGCTTAAGAGAACGGAAGTACCAGGTACATAGCCTGATTCTGTAGAAGAATGGAAGTCCTTTATTTTCTGCCAGTTTTCTCCCCTTAAATCCATCAACAAGAGCCAAGGTCATTTAGGAGATCAAAGAAGCAGCGCCATATTATTAACAAAGAAAACATTGGGTAGTTATTTATTAACTGGAACATTTCCCACAGTAGAGGTTATACAAATATATGTACATTTTCGTACATCTGTATTTCCATTGGCATTTGGATCCAATACTGATGGAGCAGTCTCTAAAGCTTCTGGGAAATTACACAAATCAACCTTAGGTCTAAACTGAAGGTTTAAAAGTCCAAGTAATTAAATTTTCAGTTGCAATGCACAGAACAGATTTTAGATGTCTTCATTTGGAAACACAGTTGGGGAACTGTTTTGAAAACTACGGTGCATGTGGGGAAAGCAAAACATTTCCATTCAATAGCCAGAAAATCCTGAGATCCTTCCAAAGCTTCATCAGGATTCCCCACTGGAAAAAAAAATCAATAACAATGGGCAAATCCTGCTGAAAGGCAACTTGGCCACAACTACCAATCTTCTCTGGTATGTGCAGCTGTAGAAAAATGTTGGGCAGCATCTCAAATCAAGCAAAGAAGAAGAAGGAGGAGGAAGAGGAGGAGGGGGAAGAGGAGGAGGAGTTTATACCCCACCTTTCTTTCCTGTAAGGAGACTCAAGGTGGTTTACAAGCTCCTTTCCCTTCCTCTCCCCACACCAGACACCCTGTGAGGTAGGTGGGGCTGAGAGAGTCCTGAAGAACTGTGACTAGCCCAAGGTCACCCAGCAGGAATGTAGGAATGCTGAAACACGTCTGGTTTACCAGATAGGCCTCTGCCACTCAGGTGGAAGAGTGGGGGATCAAACCTGGTTCTCCAGATCAGAATCCACCTGCTCTTAACCACTATACTTATCTGGCTCTCAGCAGGTCTTGCATGTGCCTCAAATGATCAAAATGTGTGTGCCACAAGGGGCTTTCACAGCAAGTGAGAATTAGAGATGGTTTGCTATTGCCATCCTCTGCAGAGTATTCCTTGGTACCAACCCTGTTTAGCTTCCAAGATCTGAGGAGATGAAGCTGCACCACACCAC
Organism: Sphaerodactylus townsendi; assembly: GCF_021028975.2. NCBI lineage: Eukaryota > Metazoa > Chordata > Lepidosauria > Squamata > Sphaerodactylidae > Sphaerodactylus > Sphaerodactylus townsendi. The sequence continues at coordinate 76,436,768 of NC_059434.1, forward strand.
CTTCCTTCCACTAAATTATCTGAATGTGCCCCTTTAAATATGTCCCAGAATACCCTGCAGCTGTGGTCCCGAGGCAAACACATAGTGGGTTTTTACAAGGTCAAGTGATATGGAAAGGGTCCATGAATCCTGCAAGTTTAAATATCTATAGAGTGAAGCAGTTTTGTGAATCCAGAGTGGTAGACGTGGATTGTAAGAGACATACCAGTTGTCACTGCCAGTGATCTTAAGGACATGAGAAGGGCCTTGATGGATCCTTTGGAGGAGCAACAACAGGGCATAGAGGCCAAGGCCTTCCCCTGAAATTGTCTCCTGGCACTGGTAAGAAGAAGAGTTTGGATTTATATCCCCCTTTCTCTCCTGTAGGAGACTCAAAGGGGCTTACAATCTCCTTGCCCTTCCCGCCTCACAACAAACACCCTGTGAGGTAGGTGGGGCTGAGAGAGCTCCGACTAGCCCAAGCTGTGACTAGCCCAAGGTCACCCAGCTGGCATGTGTGGGAGTGTACAAGCTAATCTGAATTCCCCAGATAAGCCTCCACAGCTCAGGCGGCAGAGCTGGAAATCAAACCCGGTTCCTCCAGATTAGATACACGAGCTCTTAACCTCCTACGCCACTGCTGCTCCTAATGAGAGGTTAACTACCTCTGAATGTGGAATTTCCCCAGAAGACGCTCCAGTGTGACAGGGTTATTTTTCCATTTGTGAAGGGCGCTGTGTTCTGGAAGAGGCTTGTCTCGCAAATGTATTTGCATTTGATAAACTACGGCCAGGAATAAGGTATCACCTTGAGATATAACTTGGGCTGCTGAGAACCACCGGTGACTTTTGGGCAAAAATTTCCTCCGGGCATTTCCACACACCATACAGCCACAACTCGAACATCAAGTGAAAATCCTGTGACTTACTGTTTCTATAAATAAGCTAGTAATGCTTTCTAAGCACCTTAATCTATCTCTCGAGGCCTCTCACTTCTTTGCTCATTGTAGTAGATAGTACAGGAGCTGGGGACACTGCTTACTTGGGGAAAATCTTAGTTTCCTAGAGAAAATGGCTACTTTGGAAGGTGGACTCTATGGCCGTGGTGGCGAACCTTTGGCACTCCAGATGTTATGGACTACAATTCCCATCAGCCCCTGCCAGCATGGCCAATTGGCCCCCCCCCCCCCCCCACCCCCCCCCCCCCCCACCCCCCCCCCCCCCCACCCCCCCCCCCCCCCACCCCCCCCCCCCCCCACCCCCCCCCCCCCCCACCCCCCCCCCCCCCCACCCCCCCCCCCCCCCACCCCCCCCCCCCCCCACCCCCCCCCCCCCCCACCCCCCCCCCCCCCCACCCCCCCCCCCCCCCACCCCCCCCCCCCCCCACCCCCCCCCCCCCCCACCCCCCCCCCCCCCCACCCCCCCCCCCCCCCACCCCCCCCCCCCCCCACCCCCCCCCCCCCCCACCCCCCCCCCCCCCCACCCCCCCCCCCCCCCACCCCCCCCCCCCCCCACCCCCCCCCCCCCCCACCCCCCCCCCCCCCCACCCCCCCCCCCCCCCACCCCCCCCCCCCCCCACCCCCCCCCCCCCCCACCCCCCCCCCCCCCCACCCCCCCCCCCCCCCACCCCCCCCCCCCCCCACCCCCCCCCCCCCCCACCCCCCCCCCCCCCCACCCCCCCCCCCCCCCACCCCCCCCCCCCCCCACCCCCCCCCCCCCCCACCCCCCCCCCCCCCCACCCCCCCCCCCCCCCACCCCCCCCCCCCCCCACCCCCCCCCCCCCCCACCCCCCCCCCCCCCCACCCCCCCCCCCCCCCACCCCCCCCCCCCCCCACCCCCCCCCCCCCCCACCCCCCCCCCCCCCCACCCCCCCCCCCCCCCACCCCCCCCCCCCCCCACCCCCCCCCCCCCCCACCCCCCCCCCCCCCCACCCCCCCCCCCCCCCACCCCCCCCCCCCCCCACCCCCCCCCCCCCCCACCCCCCCCCCCCCCCACCCCCCCCCCCCCCCACCCCCCCCCCCCCCCACCCCCCCCCCCCCCCACCCCCCCCCCCCCCCACCCCCCCCCCCCCCCACCCCCCCCCCCCCCCACCCCCCCCCCCCCCCACCCCCCCCCCCCCCCACCCCCCCCCCCCCCCACCCCCCCCCCCCCCCACCCCCCCCCCCCCCCACCCCCCCCCCCCCCCACCCCCCCCCCCCCCCACCCCCCCCCCCCCCCACCCCCCCCCCCCCCCACCCCCCCCCCCCCCCACCCCCCCCCCCCCCCACCCCCCCCCCCCCCCACCCCCCCCCCCCCCCACCCCCCCCCCCCCCCACCCCCCCCCCCCCCCACCCCCCCCCCCCCCCACCCCCCCCCCCCCCCACCCCCCCCCCCCCCCACCCCCCCCCCCCCCCACCCCCCCCCCCCCCCACCCCCCCCCCCCCCCACCCCCCCCCCCCCCCACCCCCCCCCCCCCCCACCCCCCCCCCCCCCCACCCCCCCCCCCCCCCACCCCCCCCCCCCCCCACCCCCCCCCCCCCCCACCCCCCCCCCCCCCCACCCCCCCCCCCCCCCACCCCCCCCCCCCCCCACCCCCCCCCCCCCCCACCCCCCCCCCCCCCCACCCCCCCCCCCCCCCACCCCCCCCCCCCCCCACCCCCCCCCCCCCCCACCCCCCCCCCCCCCCACCCCCCCCCCCCCCCACCCCCCCCCCCCCCCACCCCCCCCCCCCCCCACCCCCCCCCCCCCCCACCCCCCCCCCCCCCCACCCCCCCCCCCCCCCACCCCCCCCCCCCCCCACCCCCCCCCCCCCCCACCCCCCCCCCCCCCCACCCCCCCCCCCCCCCACCCCCCCCCCCCCCCACCCCCCCCCCCCCCCACCCCCCCCCCCCCCCACCCCCCCCCCCCCCCACCCCCCCCCCCCCCCACCCCCCCCCCCCCCCACCCCCCCCCCCCCCCACCCCCCCCCCCCCCCACCCCCCCCCCCCCCCACCCCCCCCCCCCCCCACCCCCCCCCCCCCCCACCCCCCCCCCCCCCCACCCCCCCCCCCCCCCACCCCCCCCCCCCCCCACCCCCCCCCCCCCCCACCCCCCCCCCCCCCCACCCCCCCCCCCCCCCACCCCCCCCCCCCCCCACCCCCCCCCCCCCCCACCCCCCCCCCCCCCCACCCCCCCCCCCCCCCACCCCCCCCCCCCCCCACCCCCCCCCCCCCCCACCCCCCCCCCCCCCCACCCCCCCCCCCCCCCACCCCCCCCCCCCCCCACCCCCCCCCCCCCCCACCCCCCCCCCCCCCCACCCCCCCCCCCCCCCACCCCCCCCCCCCCCCACCCCCCCCCCCCCCCACCCCCCCCCCCCCCCACCCCCCCCCCCCCCCACCCCCCCCCCCCCCCACCCCCCCCCCCCCCCACCCCCCCCCCCCCCCACCCCCCCCCCCCCCCACCCCCCCCCCCCCCCACCCCCCCCCCCCCCCACCCCCCCCCCCCCCCACCCCCCCCCCCCCCCACCCCCCCCCCCCCCCACCCCCCCCCCCCCCCACCCCCCCCCCCCCCCACCCCCCCCCCCCCCCACCCCCCCCCCCCCCCACCCCCCCCCCCCCCCACCCCCCCCCCCCCCCACCCCCCCCCCCCCCCACCCCCCCCCCCCCCCACCCCCCCCCCCCCCCACCCCCCCCCCCCCCCACCCCCCCCCCCCCCCACCCCCCCCCCCCCCCACCCCCCCCCCCCCCCACCCCCCCCCCCCCCCACCCCCCCCCCCCCCCACCCCCCCCCCCCCCCACCCCCCCCCCCCCCCACCCCCCCCCCCCCCCACCCCCCCCCCCCCCCACCCCCCCCCCCCCCCACCCCCCCCCCCCCCCACCCCCCCCCCCCCCCACCCCCCCCCCCCCCCACCCCCCCCCCCCCCCACCCCCCCCCCCCCCCACCCCCCCCCCCCCCCACCCCCCCCCCCCCCCACCCCCCCCCCCCCCCACCCCCCCCCCCCCCCACCCCCCCCCCCCCCCACCCCCCCCCCCCCCCACCCCCCCCCCCCCCCACCCCCCCCCCCCCCCACCCCCCCCCCCCCCCACCCCCCCCCCCCCCCACCCCCCCCCCCCCCCACCCCCCCCCCCCCCCACCCCCCCCCCCCCCCACCCCCCCCCCCCCCCACCCCCCCCCCCCCCCACCCCCCCCCCCCCCCACCCCCCCCCCCCCCCACCCCCCCCCCCCCCCACCCCCCCCCCCCCCCACCCCCCCCCCCCCCCACCCCCCCCCCCCCCCACCCCCCCCCCCCCCCACCCCCCCCCCCCCCCACCCCCCCCCCCCCCCACCCCCCCCCCCCCCCACCCCCCCCCCCCCCCACCCCCCCCCCCCCCCACCCCCCCCCCCCCCCACCCCCCCCCCCCCCCACCCCCCCCCCCCCCCACCCCCCCCCCCCCCCACCCCCCCCCCCCCCCACCCCCCCCCCCCCCCACCCCCCCCCCCCCCCACCCCCCCCCCCCCCCACCCCCCCCCCCCCCCACCCCCCCCCCCCCCCACCCCCCCCCCCCCCCACCCCCCCCCCCCCCCACCCCCCCCCCCCCCCACCCCCCCCCCCCCCCACCCCCCCCCCCCCCCACCCCCCCCCCCCCCCACCCCCCCCCCCCCCCACCCCCCCCCCCCCCCACCCCCCCCCCCCCCCACCCCCCCCCCCCCCCACCCCCCCCCCCCCCCACCCCCCCCCCCCCCCACCCCCCCCCCCCCCCACCCCCCCCCCCCCCCACCCCCCCCCCCCCCCACCCCCCCCCCCCCCCACCCCCCCCCCCCCCCACCCCCCCCCCCCCCCACCCCCCCCCCCCCCCACCCCCCCCCCCCCCCACCCCCCCCCCCCCCCACCCCCCCCCCCCCCCACCCCCCCCCCCCCCCACCCCCCCCCCCCCCCACCCCCCCCCCCCCCCACCCCCCCCCCCCCCCACCCCCCCCCCCCCCCACCCCCCCCCCCCCCCACCCCCCCCCCCCCCCACCCCCCCCCCCCCCCACCCCCCCCCCCCCCCACCCCCCCCCCCCCCCACCCCCCCCCCCCCCCACCCCCCCCCCCCCCCACCCCCCCCCCCCCCCACCCCCCCCCCCCCCCACCCCCCCCCCCCCCCACCCCCCCCCCCCCCCACCCCCCCCCCCCCCCACCCCCCCCCCCCCCCACCCCCCCCCCCCCCCACCCCCCCCCCCCCCCACCCCCCCCCCCCCCCACCCCCCCCCCCCCCCACCCCCCCCCCCCCCCACCCCCCCCCCCCCCCACCCCCCCCCCCCCCCACCCCCCCCCCCCCCCACCCCCCCCCCCCCCCACCCCCCCCCCCCCCCACCCCCCCCCCCCCCCACCCCCCCCCCCCCCCACCCCCCCCCCCCCCCACCCCCCCCCCCCCCCACCCCCCCCCCCCCCCACCCCCCCCCCCCCCCACCCCCCCCCCCCCCCACCCCCCCCCCCCCCCACCCCCCCCCCCCCCCACCCCCCCCCCCCCCCACCCCCCCCCCCCCCCACCCCCCCCCCCCCCCACCCCCCCCCCCCCCCACCCCCCCCCCCCCCCACCCCCCCCCCCCCCCACCCCCCCCCCCCCCCACCCCCCCCCCCCCCCACCCCCCCCCCCCCCCACCCCCCCCCCCCCCCACCCCCCCCCCCCCCCACCCCCCCCCCCCCCCACCCCCCCCCCCCCCCACCCCCCCCCCCCCCCACCCCCCCCCCCCCCCACCCCCCCCCCCCCCCACCCCCCCCCCCCCCCACCCCCCCCCCCCCCCACCCCCCCCCCCCCCCACCCCCCCCCCCCCCCACCCCCCCCCCCCCCCACCCCCCCCCCCCCCCACCCCCCCCCCCCCCCACCCCCCCCCCCCCCCACCCCCCCCCCCCCCCACCCCCCCCCCCCCCCACCCCCCCCCCCCCCCACCCCCCCCCCCCCCCACCCCCCCCCCCCCCCACCCCCCCCCCCCCCCACCCCCCCCCCCCCCCACCCCCCCCCCCCCCCACCCCCCCCCCCCCCCACCCCCCCCCCCCCCCACCCCCCCCCCCCCCCACCCCCCCCCCCCCCCACCCCCCCCCCCCCCCACCCCCCCCCCCCCCCACCCCCCCCCCCCCCCACCCCCCCCCCCCCCCACCCCCCCCCCCCCCCACCCCCCCCCCCCCCCACCCCCCCCCCCCCCCACCCCCCCCCCCCCCCACCCCCCCCCCCCCCCACCCCCCCCCCCCCCCACCCCCCCCTGTGAAGCCGCTGCCGTTCGCTCGGCAGCGGCTTCACGGCGGCGTATTCCAAAAAGAACGCTTCTTAGCGTTCTCGGAATACGCCGGCTGCGGGCCAGCCGGGCGGCGCGGGGGCGGCGCGGCTGCGCTGCAGCTGCGCCGCCCGTGCGAATGGCAGCCTGGAGATGGCGTTTTTACCGTCTCCGGGCCGTCATTTTCCGCCCGTGCAGAAACGGCCCCAGTTTGTCTATTCTGCTGCTAACCAGCACAGCAATCTTGGTGATGGAGGGTGTGGACCCTGCCATCTTCCAAGTTGTCATTCCTTCAATGTAAGTGGCTTATCTTAGAGTTGTTAACATAAATTCTCTTAATTCCTCTTTACTCAACTTGTCTCTGACATTTTTGGCAGCTTTTGTGCTGTCAAGTAGGAGCCTATTTTATCTTCGTCTATTCTTTCTTCTGCATATAGATTCATACAGCATTTACTAAATTCCTCCTTTATATTTGTGTGGTCTCTGATCCTTTTATTACCAATCTTAATTACATTTATTATTCTATGATCTCTTTCCTCCCTTGTTTTGGCTGACAACCATTTGCCAGGTTTGTTACCTCCTATGAAATTTCTCTAACTTATTTAATTCTCTTCTCTATTTCATGTGTCCTGGATTCTTGTAATTGATTCTTAATGTTGTTTATTTTACTTTTTAACCTCTTATTATCTGGCTGTGTATGTAAATTTTTTTCTCCAATTGTTTCAATTCTAATTCTTTAGCATACTCTTCTATTTTTTTCCTCTTCTCTTCATTTTAATCTCTTGGCTAATAAAAAAGTATCTTATCATGGCCTTACTGGTGTCCCAAATTGTTGCCTGCCACCCAACAGATCCTTTATTTATCTCCCAAAACTCTTTCAGTACCCCCTTCCCTTGCTGTGTTATTTCCTCTTTATTAACAATCCAGTCTTTCAGTTTCCACTGTCTATTTATTATCCTAAACTCTAATTTCCAGTTTATTGGATTGTGGTCAGATATTACTATTGGTTCTATATCTATTTTTTCCCCGTATATGATTGTAATAGCCCTGATTACAGGATCATATACATTCTAGAAGGAGTTTGGTGACTATTTTTTATGAATTTGGAGTCTGTTTCAAATCAATTCCATTTTGATGGAAAGAGAAATTCAAAGGGATCCCTGGCAGGAAAGGGGGCTCAACAGAATTTCCTACTCCAGATGCCCAGAGGCAGGCAACGCCATTCCAACATTTCTGTCCTCTTCCTAAAATGGCATGTGGTGTCTAATGTTTTAAAAAAACCTTGCTAGGGCTGAAGCTACAAAAGGGTGAATAGAGTTTTAACAGTGAACTGTGAAGAGTAGCTAAAGATAAATTCTTCTTTTGAAAGAGAAAAATGACAGTAAGAGAAATTCATGGCCGCATCTCAAAAAAGTGAATTTTGAATTACACAACTTCACTCCCCATAACAATGCTAGTTCTTTTTCCATTGGAAGACTGCTCAATGTGGAGGAAAGTTCCTGAGACTGGAGAAAGGCTTTGGACATGATCCAAAGGAAAGGTGGGATATAAGTATTTTAATGTATTGTCGAAGGCTTTCACGGCCGGAATCACTGGGGTGCTGTGTGGTTTCCGGGGTGTATGGCCGTGTTCTAGCAGCATTCTCTCCTGATGTTTCGCCTACATCTGTGGCTGGCATCTTCAGAAGATCTGATAGTTGGAAAGGAAAGCAAGTGGAGTATATATACCAGTGAGTAAAGGTCAATAGGTGAGGGCATCTGAATAGGAGTGGCCTGGAAAGTGAGTAAAAATGAAGTGTAGCATGTGAGTAACAATGGAGATAGCAAGGTCAATAGGTGAGACATCTGAATAGAAGTAGTCTGGCCTTTGATCGTCTATAGTCATCCTGTGCCTGTGTGGAGATAGCAAGGTCAATAGGTGAGACATCTGAATAGAAGTAGTCTGTTCCCTTTGATCGTCTATAGTCATCCTGTGCCTGTGTGGAGCTGATTAGTCACTGTCTTGACTCTAGTGTTTTTCAAAACTGGCAGCCAAATTCTGTTCATTTTCATGGTTTCTTCCTTTCTGTTGAAATTGTCCATGTGCTTGTGGATTTCAATGGCTTCTCTGTGTAGTCTGATGTAGTGGTTGTCAGAGTGGTCCAGAACTTCTGTGTTTTCAAATAATATTCTGTGTCCAGGTTGGTTTATTATGTGTTCTGCTATTGCTGATTTTTCTTGCTGAAATAGTCTGCAGTGCCTTTCATGTTCTTTGGTTCGTGTCTGAGTGCTGCCTTTTGTGGTTCCTATGTAGACTTGTCCACAGCTACTAGGGAACCCAGTAATGAGTCAACAGAAGCAGAGGCAGAGGCTGAAGAAGCAAAGGAGTGCTCGTATTGCAGCAAGATATGGGAAGATAGAAGTGTCTGCATCTGATGAGGATTAACTCCTTGCAGAATCCCAACCCCTTGGACAAGGCTCTCTATAAAAGCCTTGCTGTGAACTTGCTTCTGCCTGGGTCCAACAAGTGTGTTTCCTGTTGCCTCCATGTGCCTGGTCTACTGCTGATTCCCAACCTGTTTATCTGATCTCCTGTGCCATGACCTGTTGAACTGACCCATGACTACGCCTTCACCTGCCTTGACCCATTGGACTGTCGTCTGACTATGCTCTTGTCTGCCGCCTGTTCTGTCCTGTGAGACTGGACCTGACCACACCTTCACAGCATTCCACACCTGCCTGCCTGCAGCACACAAGTTAACTGAAAGTAATGAAAGTGACAACAACCCAGTTCTGGAAGGAACTAGTTAAAGTAGAATTTAGGGAGAACAGAGAATAGGGCAGAGCAAAAAAGTCAGCACAGTGTTGCAACAGAACAGGAAACATTCTCTTATCCTTTGTAGAGGTTCAGAAATAAGTGAGTAAGCCCAAAGTCACAGTTTCATGCTTTACTTGTTTCCAGCTATGTCAGCACTTTTTGAGTGCTCTTACCAGGGTTTTCTTACGCACATTGGGGAAAACATGTGACTGCAATAAAGACAGTCAATGGTTTTGCCTTTGCTATATCTGTACAAAATAATTTTGCAGAAATGCACAGAGACAACAATTCAATGATCAAGAAAAGGCAGAGGCATAGCTTCAAGGGGACGGGGGAAAGGGGGTGCGGCGCACCGGGCACGTGTCCCTGCGGGGCGTGGCAAGGGCATGGCAGGGGCGTGGTGGGGCATGATGAGGGCATGACGGGGGCATTCCGGGGCGGGATGGGGCATTCTGGGGTGGGACAGGGGCGGAGGATGCACCAATGCACCGGGTGCTTTCCCCCCTTGCTACGCCTCTGAGAAGAAGGAACACTTGAAGAAGCTCTAGAAGGCCAGTCCAATCTCTATTTATTTATTCATTTATTTATATTTTTATCAAACCCTACATGCAAAGGTCTCAGGGCAGGTTACAACATTAGACTCATAAAGTCATAAAAACTGATAACTTAAAAACAAGTACAACTTGTATAACAATAAAACCTGTTTAAATTCAGCCTATTTCATATTCATAGCACTGGGATATGTCCTTTCTATTATGGAATCCTTTGCCTGTTGATTTAAATTCCATGGTTTGGTTTAGTGAATTAAAACACAGTTGATGACCAAAACAGGATTTAAGGTTGAAAAAAGGTGAAATGTCTGGGTATTATGTTGACAAATATGAATTGTATGCTATTTCAAAATAATTATGTCGAAACATGGAATGAAGTAAAAAAAAAGATTTGGTAAGGTGGAAAAAAACTTCAGCTGTTGTTGCCGGGGAGAATTTCTGCGATTAAGATTAATGTTTTACCCAGAATGTTATTTTTGTTTCAAATAATACCTGTGGTAATAAATGATATTCCATGTAAACATTGGCAGAAGAAAATATCACACTTTTTTTGGTAAGGGAAAAAGCCTCAGACTAAATATAAAATCTTACAAGATGCAAAGCAAAGAGGACGATTAAATTTACCTGACCTGAAATAATATTTTGCTGCCTGTTGCTTGGTTTGGTTGAAAGAATGGGTTCTCTTGGGAAATAGAAGATAGGTGGAACTAGAGTGTCATGATATGAGTTTTGGATGGCATGCCAATTTATGGTATAACAAAGTTAAAGTCAATACGGATTTTAAAAATCATTATATTACATATGTCATTCTGAGAATATGGGACTAATATAAACCTAGCTTGTGTCTGAAAATGCCATTGTAGTTCTTATCACATGGTGCCTTATACGTATAAAAACTATATTTGGGAATAGATAGTTTACATACTGTGATATACTAGACTTTTCTCAAAGGAGATGCAAAATTATATCAAGAGAAGGTTTAGCATCAGAAGGGTATACATGTCATTTGTTTTTTTACGCACAATTATTAGCATGATTCAAAGCCGCCCAAAGGTCACATGGTTCTGAATATTCGAAGATTGAATTTGAAGTGGAACAATGTAAGAATGATGATCACGTTATTACCAAAATGTAGAAGTTTCCACTGAAATTTGAAGCCGAGGAAGAACAAGTGAAAGACTGCATGATAAAATGGGTGAGTCACTTTGGGTATAATATGTAAATGGATCAATGGGAGAATATGTAAAAAAAATACCTCCCCCCAGATCATTTATCTTTTTTCAACCCCACAACCTGTTTTGGTCATCAGTTTGCTCTGGTGCATTTAGAGTTTTTTCCCCCCTTGCTCTTTTTTCAAACAAAACAAAAAAAATTAAAAACTAGATGAGAAGCAATGATAATTAACAGGTCAGTGATCTGTGCAAAAGGAATTTAACTAGTCCTCTGAATAGGAAAGCTGTGTATTTGTCAGGCCCCTTCTGCACATGCAGAATAATGCACTTTCAATCCACTTTCAATGCCCTTTGCAGCTGTGCAGAATAGCAAAAGCCACTTGCAAACAATTGTGAAAGTGGATTGAAAGTGCATTATTTTGCATGTGCGGAAGGGATCTTAATGTTGTAAACTAACATTTTGGAATATCCCACCCTTGTGAACCTTACATATTTATTTTTGCAGATAAAATGCCCTCTATTGATTTAAGAGAGTTAGAAATATCTTTAAAAAAATAGGACAGAAATACACAAAACAATATCACTGAAACACAAAACATTGCTTGACGCCCCCCACCCCGTAATATTTTGGATATTTGATGGATGTGTCACCTGAACAGAACTCTTCCAAGTTGCTGACTCTTTTGCTTTTATCAAAATTCAAGGACAACTCCAAAAACGACATTCTTTAGCATTCCTGGTGTGCCGATTCCCAATTCCAGAATAATAAAAAACACATACTGAGCCTGATGAAAACCATCCCAGAAGCTGAAGGGAAGATGTCCCATTGGCCTCTGTCCTCCCCCACCAATAAACTTGAATTTAAAATGTCTTACACATGGAGAAAATGCAGCTGAACAAGTTGCCAACGAACAACAGTAAACAGCCCCATGACCCCAACACAGATTCTTGACTTTATGCCCTAAAGTTTTCCTCTGGGTTTATTCTTGAGAAAGAAACCATCTTCCTTGAGTCCATAAAGGGTTTTTCTGCCCTTTGATATTGACAAAAAAAGAGAGTAGATACGCGTGGAATTGGAAGAGGACACCTGAGCAAAGAGAAAGAGGGTTTATCTCATCTTTGCACAATGTACTCAGGCCTGGCAGTGATTCCTGACTGTATCAAGGATGGGTGAAAGGCCAATGCAGGTCACCCACATGTGTTGTCTAACGTGAACAGGGACATTCACTGCATGCACTCCTGACTTTCCTCTTGACATCACCATGGAGAAAAACCCAAAGGAAAACTGAACTCCTGAACCACCGTAGCTTTCAGAATTGCGGATCACTGTAATCTTAAATATGTGTGAGTGTGTGGGGGAGAAAACAGCTGATAGCCTAGCTTCTTTAGGAAGCGCCTTGGGCAGCTACATAAAAAAGTGAAAGAGTGTGAAGGGGACGGGAACCAACTTCTGCAAGTTAATCAGCTAATCTTTTCCCCCAAGTTCCAAACATTCCAGGAATAGTTATAAGTGACTCGAACAGAATAGAAGCCGAGACCACAGGCCAGATGGGAGACAGCAACCTCTGTGATTCTTCTCAGGGATATATTTTAATGAGCCCAGTGCCAGTGACCAGGTGATTGGCAGGTAATTCTATCCCACTGCTGGAAAGCTACTCTACTAGCATTTCTGCCATTTCCCAGTAGTTTTTCTCGTAGCTAGCTGGAGCTAAAAACATCTGGCTTCACACACATGCTCCAGAACAGGGGTAGGGAACCTGCGGCTCTCCAGATGTTCAGAAACTACAATTCCCATCAGCCCCTACCAGCATGGCCAATTGCTCCAGAAGAAGCATGGTACACCATGTGGTTTATTTATTTATTTGACTAATTATGCCGCCCACCCCCAAAGGGCTCTGGGCGGTGTAGAGGAAATAAAATACCATTAAAAGGCCATATCTATTACAATCGAATAATTAAAACCAGAAACAATTAAACACAACATCATAACAAAAACCTAACAGCAGATGGTGACTCAGAGAAAGACCTCCTACCCCACCTGGGAGGAGATTGGGCACAATAAAAATGGCAACTAGATATCATGGTATGCAGGGGTTGGCTGTGGTGGCACATCAGTGACCAGCCTCCCCAAGGCCCTGATGAACTGTCCAAGGTCCTGCAGGGCCCCGATAGCCGAAGCAGTGTGTTCCACCAGGCAGAGGCCAAGGCAGTAAAAGCCCATGCCTGGGTGGACACTAGTTGCATCATTGAGGGGCTGGGGACCACCAGCAGGTTGGCCTCCGCAGAACACAGAGGCCGAGTAGGGACATAAGGGGAGAGACGGTCCATAAGGTATGTGGTTGACAAGCCACTGTTCTCCCACTCTGATGTGTCTCCTCTGTCAAATATGTTGCCCCATTGCCCTCATCACCTTTCTAACTAGTTCCAATGTCTGAGAAAACAATACTGGCAACACAGGTGAACACAAGGTGAACAGCAGCAACAACCGGAGGCAACAGTGAAGGGTGAGAACAGAAGTTCGTCACATCTTCCCAATACTGAGGACAACATGGAAGTTGAAGTTGTGCTTCTCCGAGGTGAGAGCCTCCACAGAATCAAGTGCCTACCCAGGTCATTTACATCAGTGGTTCCCAACCTTTTCAGGATGGTGGCCCACATGTCTAAATTTACTTTGAACAGTGATCCATTCATTACTGGTCCAAGGTTTTTCAGTAGCCTAGATAAACTATGATCTTGGCTCCCTGTCAGACCTGTGAATCCACTCAATGACCAGCCCTGGATTTCATGAATCAGAAGGACGATGTTTTCTGAACTACTTCAGTTTGAAGAGAGCGGTAGGGATACGAAAGGGGAAGGGGAGAGAGAGAGTCAGCAGACAATGGAGTGATAGGCAGGCATCTTGACCAATCCTTGGAGTACAATATCAGTAGCAGCTGAAGAGGACTGCCATGAAAAGTTTATGTTTATAGTTGTTCCACCAACGATTTCTCAATTGAGGAGTGCTTTTCACTGATGCTATATAAGCATGGAGTACTGCCATTTTGTGACCCATGGCAAGTGCTTTCTCAATGAAATGCATTTACAAGATCCCTGCTGATTGCTTGGCAGTTCATAAGCTATATTTCAGAAGTCCTGATGAAGTGCCTGCATTCTTGGGGTGCTATACAACAGCATCTCGGCCTTGTATGGAACTGCAAAGGGATAGCCACATTAGCCTGTCTTGGCAAAGTAAAACAAAAGTCCAGTTATCTGTCTGAAGATGTGATCTATTACCCACAAAAGCTAGTGCAATTGGACTTTCATTTTACGTGTAACTGTATGTCTTTCTTGGGGGTACTAAACAGCTTGCTGTGCCTGCCATTCTGCCAGTTTTTTGGGACTGCCAAATGTCTACCTGTGTCAACTTGTCAAGTGAGAAAATCAAGTGATTGGAAAATTGTGACCCTTTCTCCTTTCTGGGAAGCAGAATCCCACCCCTGACAGCCAGGATCCTGGAGGATTCCATCATAGTTGATCAGAAAAACCCAAAAGTTAAAGCAAGAGATGTGTTTTTTCATTGCAATCAACAGAAACAAGGAAAAGAAAGAATCTAAATGCATGCTATAGCAAAAATAAAAAAAACTGTGAAAAATTAAAGACAAAAACAAACCATCCACCAATAACATCTAACACTTTCCCCCGTTAGGATGCCTGGGCATCCATTCCAGGTGTCCCCAGTTACTATAACTGTGGTCAGTGACTTTAAATTGGCCTGCTGGCCTTTGCTAGCCATGATGGTCAGGAATTGAAGGGGCACATGATGAGCCTCAAATCTACAAGCATTTTGCCTCCATCGACAGGTGCCCTTAATTGAAATTATCTGTAGAGACCCAACAAGATGACCTGCATCATGACATTTTTATGTTGGGGTTTGAGCAGGGGTGACCGAGTGGTAAAAAGATCTTCATGCTATAGTGAGATCTTGCAGCTATAATGAACAGTGTGAAGAAAATGTTGATACAGTATGCAGCTGTGATTAAAAATGAAATCTCCAAGCTGGGGATTAATAAAAGGAATTGGTAGTCTTCTATACAAGTACTGGGTCATTAGTGACCTTGGTCATTAGTGACGTCACATCGTAATATTTACTAGGTAGACTATGTTCACTGGGTGGTTTCCCAGTCATCTATGCTTTACCCCCAGCAAGCCGGTCATACATTTTACAAACCTTAAAAGGATGGAAGGCCGAATCAACCTTGAGGTGGCTACTAGAAAAGGGGAACAGGCCAATACTCTATTGACCCTCTATAGCAGTGGTTCTCAACCTTCCTAACACTGCGACCCTTTAATACAGTTCCTCATGTTGTGGTGACCCCCAACCCTAACATTTATCCATTGTACAGATGGAGAGCACTGATGCAGAGAGTTTTAGGCGACCCCTGCGAAAAGGTCGTTCGACCCCCAAAGGGGTCCTGACCCCCAGGTTGAGAACCACTGCTCTATAGTCTATGGTACAACCTCATTTGGTATACTGTGTACAGTTCTGGTTGTTGTATCTCAACAAGGATATTGCAGAGAAAGAAAAGGTAGAGAAGAAACCAACCAACATGACTATGGGGTTGGGTCGCCTTTACTATGAGGAAAAACTGAGGAGTCTGAGACCTTTCCATTGAAAAAAAAGATGCCAAGAGAGAGATGTTATTGAGGGGAATTTCACACATCCCAAGAAACCCCATTGAAGGTTGCCCAACGCAAAATTCAAGGCAAGCTGGGAGTCATGACATCTGTAGGGATTTCAAGGGTAATCAAGGAGTTCTGAGATGATTCATGACCTTTCTTGGAGGACACAGGAGACTTTTATTCATCTCTAGCTTTCATCTTCCTCGGGCAAACTGGCCCATCCTACCAAGCTGTTGCTGCCAGCCACAATCTCAGAGTCGCGTAGGACCCCCCAATTAAGGAAGGTTTGCCCAGCTGGCATAATCACGGTTTGTCCTTGAGATAAATGATTGATGCCTGGTACAATCTGCCTTCCCCAGCAAAATGCCCACCCACCTGCAACAGCAGACACGGGAAACGGCTCACCGCCATTGACTTATCCTTCCATCTTTTATTCAGAGAGCTTCCCAAAAGCAATAAAACGAATGACCGTAAAAAATAAAAAAGATGTCATCAAAACCGCTGCCCCCCCCCCCGCCCCCCCGGAGACACGACCCAATATACAGTTCCCTTGGCCGGCCTGCACAGGCCGACGATAGATGATTTCCTAGATCTCAAGTAAAAGCGAGATCTTCAGATCTCTCCTTTCTCATTTGGGACAATGCAAACAAACCATTGTCAGCTGTAGGGAATGAAAGATGTTCTTTCCTTGAGCATGAAGCTCTGAGCATGACTTTTCCACAGAACCTCCATATTCAAAGGCATGCTGGTGTTGAATGCCTGATGCTCAGAATGGTTAAAAGGGTGATGCCTTTGAGTCAAGCTCGAGAGCCTCCTGGAAGCCCCTGACGCTTGGGAACAGAATTCTCATTCCCTTACTGTCAATCTGCAGGGTTCTTACATTCACAGCCTCTTGCCTCACTCCCAACTCCTTCCCAGAGAATGTATATTTCCTTCTCCCACCACCACAGCGGCTGAGCTAGGCATCCAGGCACGCAATTACCATAGCCAATGAAAATCTTACGCATTCATTAAATGTACACTATGTTAAGGAGAGCGGGGAAAGGGGCAGGCACCCTCTGTAAAAATATGCTCTGCAGCAAGCGAAGTCAAAATACAACCCACAGACAAAAAGCAAGCACGTAAAACCAGGCTGCAAAAGGAAAGGATCAAACGCGTGCAGCAAACCTTGAGCTCACCAGACATCTTTAGAGGCAAATGTTTCAGTTTCTAGCTCTCCTCCCCTGCTCGCAGATATATCTGGCCACTTTTTCCAAGCTGCGGTGCAACTTGGTGTTCTTGGGGTTGTTGTTTTTTGTCAGCTTGGAAAAGCTGTCACAACTATTACTCATTCTCTACCTTCTTTAATGTTCATTCACAGAACGCCACATGAAAAGACACCCAGTAACCTTGCACCAATAAATCAGAGAAGCAAAATCCTGGCCAGTAAGTGTTGACGTCTTTTATCGTTTCTCAGCCTTTGTTCCTGAATTTCCATTGAACACACAACAAGGCTTCTTTCATATCCCCCGCCCCCAAGTTTGAAAAAAAAAATGATTTAAAAACTTACACAGGAAAAAAAAGTGACAAACTACGCCTACCTTTGCGGAAGCTAAAACACCGCTTAATTCTCCTGTAGGTAGTTTTGGGAACAAAGGGGGATGCTGTTAAGGCACCTGAGGCACGGACCCCCGTATTCCTGTCTTCAGGCATCATACAGGCCGGAAATACACTCGCAAACCAAAAGCAGGTGGTTAAAAGCACTCCGAGATGACAAGCTGCTATCAATCATTGCTATTTATTTCTATTTGGAGCAGCATTTCCCGTGTCGGACCTCGCAAACTGTGATCTCCTTTGCAGGTTTTAGCTATCGAGTTATTTCAAAAATGAACCAGGGTTTTACGATCCCTTCTCAGCTAGGCATTTTCAGATGGTTTTCCTTTCCATCGTGCCGATTCCTTCCCCTGGAGCTTCTGATTTTATTTCCTGCTGATCGGCAACAAGGCAGTGTCATTAGAAATAATTTCGACAGAAAGGTAGATCGTCCGTTCAGGGCGTCTTGCGAGGGGTCCTGCGGCACAGTTTCGGAGGCTGGCACATCTTCTCGGCTTGAAGTGCGTGGGGTGGAGCAAATGGGGAGGGGGAGCACAGATTCCACTGGGAAAGGTCAGCAAATAGCACGAACAGAAGATGAGAACAATGACAGAAAAGGCCCCCAAAGAATTGCCTCGAATGCTCCTTGCTGGCTCCTTTTGATCTCCACAGCATCTCCCCAAAGACTACATGTTGTCCATTATGGATGCGCTTCAAAAGGCTCTTTCCACCCCTAATTCTTATGCGTGAAAATGTTCTTTCTCTGGATATTTGGTTAGGTTTTCGGGATGATTTGCTGCTGCCCCTGTTGCCTCCGACTCTGGCGGGACACTCATCGGTCCAGGTGGCATCGGCCGCTCAGCTCCAGCACCAAGTTCCTCGGCATCTGCTAAAGAATACACGCCTCGCACAAAACACGCCGGTGCCGCTATCTTGCCTGTCCAACTATTCTCAGCGGAAGCGCTGCTGCTGTTGCTGCTGCTGCTGCATTTGCCTTCTGCTCTAGCCCACTGCATGCATGCAGCAGGTGCGAGAAAACACAACGCTCCGGAGGCACACGGCAGCTTGCACCACTTCTACGGTGCTGGTTATTTCTTTCAAAAAAAATGTTGACTTTGAGTTGACTTCAAGCGACTGTCACGTGTGGCAGCTTAAGAGCCCTTCTGCCTCTCACATGAGCTCCTGGCTTCCCCGCTACCCCCCACCCCCTCGCCATTAATCTCAGTTGCTCCTCCGTCCCTTGCAACTTCCATGTTATTTCAGTTTTCGTGCTCTGCAATCAAAGCTCTTTGGCCCTATTATTAACACCCCCAACACAATGTCATCTTCTCAATCTAATCAGGGGAGGAATTTAATTCGTAGACAAGCAAGCAGGGAATCACAGCCTTCGTTCTGAGGCGGCTTTTGTGTTTTCTCTGCAGTTGCCCGTCTCTCCCTCCCTCCTCCGGCTAGCACAACTCCACACTGTAGTTTAATAAACTGGTTAATCATTGGCAGAGCTGCCGGCTTTGCGATCTCCACAGATACCCTACTCTAGGCAGAAAGGTCCACCCTAAATATTACAGCTTCACCAAAGCTTGCACACACTAGTCTCGTGCCTAACGTTTCAGGAAAAGAAACCTATCCTTCGACCCTGCGGGATGGGATTGTGCATGGATAAGCAACGGCACACGTTCTTCTTCCTTCACCTGCGGCATCGTAAGCCACGTTTTCCAAAAGTCACACACAATTTGCCATACGCGTCTTCCCCCTGCCACCAACCACCAGCCTCCACAGCAGCCTGTTGCTTAGTGAACGTTCTGTTTTTGATGGGACTACAGCAGCAGGTGGGCTGGCACACACGTATCACTCGTGGTCGTTGGCAGTATCATCAACACACGAAATGGCCTTGTGCAAGCAATGCCATGCGGTGACCCGGACGGCCCAGGCTAGTCCAATCTCATCAGATCTCTGAAGCTAAGCAAGGTGGGGAGCAGCCGTGGCGTAGTGGTAAAGAGCAGGTGAATTCTAATCTGGAGGAACTGGGCTTGACTCCCCGCTCTGCCGCTTGAGCTGTGGAGGCTTATCTGGGGAATTCAGATTAGCCTGTGCACTCCCACACATGCCAGCTGGGTGACCTTGGGCTAGTCACAGTTCTTCGGAGCTCTCTTAGCCCTACCCACCTCACAGGATGTTTGTTGTGGGAGGGGGAAGGGAAAGGAGTTTGTAAGCCTCTTTGAGTCTCCTGCAGGAGAGAAAGGGGGGGGATTAACCCAAACTCTTCTTCTTCTTCTGCCTATCTGAACAAACAGGCAGGATTTCTTTTTGAAAAATGGCAGGATTTTTTTTGGGGGGGAGACAGTTAATTTATGATAATATAATCACAGGTGTCAAACTCGTGGCCCTCCATATGTTATGGACTACAGTTCCCATCATTCCCTGCCAGCATCATGCTGGCAGGGGATGATGGGAACTGTAGTCCATAACATCTGGAGAGCCGTGAGTTTGACACCTAGATGATTTATTTAACAGTCTATTGAAATAACTGAGAAACAAAACAGAGACACAGTGGGGATGGCAGGAGCAGAACTCAATCAAACTGTGTGGGTGCACACATGCGCAAAAAGCCAATTCTGTGGACCTTTACGCACTCACAAATGGGTCAATGAACAGATGAACAGTCCACCCAAAAATCAGCTCCGTGTTTGAGACTGGCGAACAGGACGTTAGCCGAACTGGCAGGTGTTGAACATCCCTCCCTACCTTGGAGGCAGACCACTGGTTCATCTCGTTCCATATTATTTGCACTGAGCAGCAGCAGGTCTACCCCATTCGAGGCATAGAAAGGTTTCTCCAAATACCCCAAATCCCTTTTAAATGGACATTCTAGAAACTGGACCTGGCAATCATGCACTCAACCACTGAGCTCTAACCTCTCTGCATTCAGCTCCGTGGGACAAGTAGTGCCAGTCTGTTTCAAAACCAGAAATTAAACTAAGTCAAAAGGTGGCCCCTGCACAGGTAACAGAGGAGGAGAAACCTGATGCCCACATACCAAAGCCTACAAACCCGATGCCTGCACACCACAGCATGCTAGAAATCCATGTTGGATGACACCCAACATCACTTATTAAAACATGTTAAGAGTAACCAATTAGATGCCTCTGGGCACTCACAAAAGATATACTAAAGAGGATTTTCTCTGTGGACTCATTTCCACTGCTGCGGTTAATTGTTCTTCTTATGCTTCGTTTATGCCATTTATACATTCTATAGCGTTTATACACAACGAATGCAAAAAAACAGCCGCAAAAATGCACTAATTTTCGTGGGGAAAATTCAGCGCAACCGAAAATAACGTTGGGCATGCATGGGGACATTTCAATCAACAGGGTCAGCTTTCGAAATTCGGGTTCTTCCTTACTGAGCACACGGAAGCTTCGTGGAGTTTCTCCTGGTCATTGCCACCAATAAACGTTGTGGTAGTGAATTACACAGGTTAAAGAAGTGTCAAATCATACCCGCGATAAACTGAAGGGAGGAGCCATTTTGGTGGTGCAAAGTATGGTCCAGCTTCAGTCAATTTATGGTAATCCTGTACAGTCTTCAAAGCCAGCAACAAACCTGTGGTTTGCCATTTCCTGCTCCTACACAGCAGTCTTTGGACATCCGTGGTGGCCTCTCATCCAAGTACTGACTATGGCCAACCCTGCTTAGCCTTCAAGCTCTAATGAGCTCCAGATAATATGGGCTATTCAGGATGCTATATATTTCCCATACTGGAGATCAACTGCTGTTAAGTTTGAAGAATGTCTTGGATCCAGTTCAGAGTCCAGGACTAAACTGATACAAAAAGAGGTGGACATATAGGGGCTTTCCCCACTGACAGAGTTGAACTGGTTTCTACCTAGGTTCGCCTCAGTGAATCCCCACTGCCACCGAGCTCAACATTGTTTTGTCTCACCTTGATCCCCTCAGAACTGTGACATCCTTGTCGCAGTTATGAACTACACTTTTCTGCCGGAACAAGGTCGATACCGCTTCGAAGCGGGGAAGCATCGAAACGACACCTCATCCGTTCAACCAATCACGAGCCACTTTTGTGGCATGCACAGAATGGGAGAGTCATGGCGGGCAGAAAGCGCATGTAACTTAAACTGTAAAAACTGTAAAAAAAGAGAACGCTCTCGTTTCCCGCCGTAACACAAGCGCCAATCACAATCAAGGAGCGAAACAGGCACCAAGATGATCCTGCCCACTTAGCTCAGTTCCAGGGGGCCAACTCAGTTGCTGTGGGAACAGCCTGGAATCGCCCTCCACTGAAAGGAACCGAGTCGACCTTAGCTCCCTTCTGTAGTGGGGAAAAGCCTCATAGTGGCATAAACAGCGCACATATATTGGCCTCAAGACAGGTTGAAAATGCAGTAGCCAAAGCTTGGACTTCTATCTTGACCTGGCTTAGCTTCCAAGAACTGATGATACTGGGCCAGCCTGGGCCAGGGGATTGTTTTAGTTTCACAGAAAAGAATAAAAAGAAGTCTAAAGCAATGGAACAGAAATGGAGAACACCCCAATAGAATTTCTCAATTGTACTCACGCAGCCAGGGGCGTACTGCCCAGGGGACATATGGGGTCAAATGTCCCCGGGATGCAGCCATTTAGTCATGTGGGGGTGGAAAATTGCCCCCCACACTGCTCCTCTCACCCCCCAGGTCCATACACTGATTTCAAGACCTGGTGCAAAAAAAGTTGTTTGGTTGTGGTGGGGGAGGGCTGCCTCCCACATCAGGATGGGTGGGGGTAGAAAACCCAGATTTTGCACTGGACTACGTTTTCCCTAGACACACCTCTGCACGCAGCAGGGATGGTGTTTATATACCCTAAGGCCATGGTGGCGAACCTTTGGCACTCCAGATGTTATGGACTACAATTCCCATCAGCCCCTGCCACGGCCCTAAGGTGTGTGAGATGTAAGCTTAGGAAGAAAACAAAGCTGCCAAGAAGACCAGAAGTGCGTGCTGAAACTGAGGGAAACGGGAGACAAAAATGAGGTAAGTCATTTCAACTCAGCCCTAATAATCAAAAATGGCATGTTTGACAGGTGAGTACCACACCAAGAAGAACAAACAAGCATTTGGGAACCCATTTTCCGCGCACCGCGCACCTTAGTGTACTTCTTTCCTGGTTTCCTAATGAAAGTTAGGCCTGCTGCCAAAATATATCCATTAGAACAGAAATCTAAAACCACTCAACGCCATTGTGTTCAACAGCAGAGTGGATATCATTATTAGCTAATGGATTTTCTCCATATTTCTTCGATATGATGACTCAGTGCTGAGTTTCTAAAAAGGTACAAGTACTTTAAAAACCATTTGCAGAGTTGGCATAATTCTAAGGAACACACTGTCATGGTGGTCAGGGTTTTTTTTGGGCTCTATATAATTGCATATCAGGTTCTGCGAGATGTTACCACCATTGGGGAATGCTCAACAATGCTACATTCATGCAAACGTAACACTGACTTTTGGGGTGCGTCTCATGAACTCCACAGAACTGGAGTTAAACTGTGGAGTTAAACTCCACAAGTCACAGGATGTAATGATGGCCACCAATTTAGATGGCTTTAAATTTTTATTTATTTACTTCATTTATGCTATTTATTTCATAGAATCATAGAGTTGGAAGAGACCCCAAGGGCCATCAAGTCCAGCCCCCTGCAATGCAAGAAGACATAATCAGAGCACTCCTGACAGATGGCCATCCAGCCTCTCTTTAACAACCTCCAAAGAAGGAGACTCCGCCACACTCCGAGGTAGCGCATTCCACTGTCGAACAGCCCTTCCTGTCAGGAAGTTTTTCCTGATGTTTAGGTGGAATCTCTTTCCCTTCACCTTGATCCCATTACTCTGGGTCTTAGTCTCTGGAGCAGCAGAAAACAAACTTGCTCCATCACCAACACAGCATCCCTTCAAATATCTAAACATGGCTTTCATGTCACCTCTCAACCTTCTCTTCACCAAACAGAACATCCCCAGCTCCCTAAGTCTCTCCTTGTAGGGCATGGATTCCAAACCTTTCACCATTTTGGTTGCTCTCCTCTGGACCCGTTCCAGCTTGTCAATATCCTTCTTAAATTGCAGTGCCCAGAACTGTTCACATCAGGGATCTAAAATGGTTTACATCATTCTGCTATCCTCCATTTTATTCTTATTACAACCCTGTGAGTAGGATGGGCTGAGAATGTGTGACGGATCCAGGGTCACACAGCAAGATTCCATGGAAGAGTGGGGATTTTAACGTCCAACTCAGCACCACTGACTGTAATTTTGGAAAAATAATTTTCCTTGCATCTAGTAGATTTTTACTTCACTCTTCCTCTAAGGAGTACAGGGTGGTGTATATGGCGCTCCCTTCTCCATTTTATCCCCATAACAATTGTGAGGTAGCTGAGGCAGAGACACGATGACTGCTCCAAGATTATATTGTGATCTTCATGGCTAACAAGGTGTTTAAGAACATAAGAACATAAGAACAAGCCAGCTGGATCAGACCAGAGTCCATCTAGTCCAGCTCTCTGCTCCTCGCAGTGGCCCACCAGGTGCCTTTGGGAGCTCACATGCAGGAGGTGAAAGCAATGGCCTGCTGCGGCTGTTGCTCCCGAGCACCTGGACTGTTAAGGCATTTGCAATCTCAGATCAAAGAGGATCAAGATTGGTAGCCATAAATCGACTTCTCCTCCATAAATCTGTCCAAGCCCCTTTTAAAGCTATCCAGGTGAGTGGCCATCACCACCTCCTGTGGCAGCATATTCCAAACACCAATCACACGTTGTGTGAAGAAGTGTTTCCTTTTATTAGTCCTAATTCTTCCCCCCCAGCATTTTCAATGGATGCCTCCTGGTTCTAGTATTGTGAGAAAGAGAGAAAAAATTTCTCTCTAAAATTTTCTACCCCATGCATAATTTTATAGACTTCAATCATATCCCCCCTCAGCCGTCTCCTCTCCAAACTAAAGAGTCCCAAACGGTGCAGCCTCTCTTCATAGGGAAGGTGCTCCAGTCCCTCAATCATCCTCGTTGCCCTTCTCTGCACTTTTTCTATCTCTTCAATATCCTGGGCTTTGAACCCTGGGCTTCCAGATCCTAGCCTTACAGTCTACCTACTACCCGACAGGGGCTCTCAGTAACAGCTCACAGTATTTGGTCAGTGGCAAGGTTTATAAAAAAACCGTTACTCATTAGGATTCAAAGAAGAAGATGCAATAAACCTCACAGTGAAAAGAGAGACTCTCCAGTATATAAGAGTCAAAGTATTTGGATCCCCATACTAGGAAATAAATACTACTGAAGTGTTTCTAGATCCAGTATATCTTTCACAAATCAATAAGCCCGTTCAGCAACAGCGGCTACAGCGTTAGAATTGGCAGGATCAAATCCTCATTCTTCCTCGAAGCCGACTGTGTGACAGTCCCTTCTTCTCAAAGAAGTCTAAGTCACAGCGGCATCGAGAGGATAAATTGGGGAGGGGAACATTCATGTTTGCTGCCCTGAAATCCTTAAGGGTGGGATAAAAATGTAATAGGTAAGCCCTGGAATTAATAGAACCGTTCCTTAGAGTGTGATAAAGCAATTCCATCCTCTCTGCTGGGACAAAACATGTCAAGATCCTGTGAACACCTGTTGATATGTCAGCTTTTCCTTTGCTCTTGGAACTCTGGGATGCCCCTGACATGGTTTTTTTTAATTGCCGCATGGCTATGGAAGTAGTTGTCATCCCACCTAAACTGGACTGGCTCACCAGCTACTACCAGCTGGTAGAGTAGAGGGCAGGCAGATGATAATTCAGCACTTCATATTGCCATTGCTGGGTTCTTGCCAACGTGGTGTCGTGGTTAAGAGCAAATGCACTCTAATTTGGAGAACCAGGTTTGATTCCCCACTCTGCCACTTGAGTGTGCAAGCTTAGCTAGTGAGCCAGATTAGCTTGTGCACTCCAACACATGCCAGACGGGTGATCTTGGGCTAGTCACAGTTCTTCGGAGCTCTCTCAGCCCCACACCCCTCACAAGGTGTTTGGCTTTTTTGGGGGGGAGAGGATTGTAAGCCTCTTTGAGTCTCCTTACAGGAGAGAAAGGGGGGATATAAATCCAAACTCGTCTCTTCCTCTTGCCATCTGGGGGCATAGGTCTTCTTCTCTGACTGCCATCCTGGAACCAGCAGGCACTTATTGTCACCTGTAAGGGACCAGTGGGTGGCTGTTGGTGGTATACGGTTGCAATGCCAAAGCCTACCTTCTTACTTGGGCAGCAGCCCACCTTGCTAACCTTTAGGTAGGGTCTACCAATCTTGATCCTCCTTGATCTGAGGTTGCAAATGCCTTAGCAGACCAGATGCTCGGAAGCAGCAGCAGCAGCAGGCCATTGCTTTCACATCCTGCAAGTGAGCTCCCAAAGGCACCTGGTGGGCCACTGCGAGTAGCAGAGTGCTGGACTAGATAGACTCTGGTCTGATCCAGCAGGCTCTTTCTTATGTTCTTAGGGTCTGGAGCTCTCCTGGAATTGCAACTGATCTCCAGACTAAAGAGATGAATTCCTCTGGAAGAAACGGCAACTCCGGCGAACTCTACAACACCACCCACTGCTGAGCTCTCTCCCCTTTCATAAACTCTGTCCTCCACCCCCAAATCTGCAGACATTTTCCTTCCTAGAGTTGCTTTCCTCAGCTGCTCACCAGCTCTCTTGCTTGTGGCAAGTATCCAATCAGATGTACAAACGGGTGAATGGGACCTGGACGGAAGCCAATGAGGGTGGGGCTTATTGATGGGGGTCTCCCCAGAGGCAGAGCCCCTCCCGATCCAATGCGAGATCTCCCTGACCCAACCACAATGTGTAGTTTTGGCTGTCCACAACAGACAGCTCGACAAATTGAGCCCGGTCATCCGCTAAAACAGAAAGAAGCTGTTTCCCAGGGGCCCTGAGAAGCACAAAAGAAACCTGACCTTCCTACACTCTCTCTTAAAGGTCATTGCAGCCAGGGTGCAAAGTTCTTTGTGCCACCAGAGTGTTATTTGCACATCAGATTCCTAGTAGACGAGAGGAACGTATTTCAAATGTGTTTCATGCTGCCTTCAGCTGGTGGTTTCCCCCCCGGGTGCATCTAAGATACAGTTGCAGACACATCTGAGGTAGTGACGGGCAGGATTCCAACTGAAACTGTGCCACGGGACAGGGGCCATCTGACAAGGGCTAAAAATTCCCTTCCTCAGCCAAATCTCCCTGCCTAACTTAAATAATGGACTGGGAGTGTTTGTATTCCCTATCGAGTTTCTGTTAACAACGATAATTTTCTTCAAGCCCCCCTATGGTCTAATTGATAAGTGGGGAGGACGATTTTCTAACAGTAAACACAGTTTTCAGCTGCAGCTCTGCCCTTCTCAGTTACTGAAAAACAATACAAACATCGCGACTGAGCTGCCAAACGTTTTGTTTTTGCAGCCAAAAAAGAAAAAAAAACCACCCTGATGACAAGCCAGAAACTCTGCTTTCTCGTATTTTGTATTGATTGTCTCCAGTCCAGACGAATGGCACTAGAAGAAATGTGAACTGGGAGAAATTCCTTCCTGGTCCTAGTTAGCTCTTACTGGAGATACATGAAATGTAAGATTGAGGCCCTCTCTCCAATGGTGCCCATAGTGATTTAAACATGAACTTCATTCCTTTGTTTCAGTTGACATAGCAGCTCCAGCACGGTGTCGTGGTTAAGAGCAGGTGCACTCTAATCTGGAGAACCAGGTTGGATTCCCTGCTCGGCCACTTGAGCTGTGGAGCCATATCTGGTGAACCAAATGAGCTTGTGCACTCCAAAACATGCCAGCTGGTTGACCTTGGGCTAGTCACAGTTCTTTGGAGCTCTCTCAGCCCCACCTACCTCACAGGGTGTTTGTTGTGAGGGGGGAAGGGAAAGGAGTTTGTAAGTCCTTTTGAGTCTCCTTATAGGAGAGAAAGGGGGGATACAAATCCAACTCCTCCTCCTCCTCCTCTTCTTCTTCTTCTTAATTCTGTTGCTTTACTTCACAAGTTTATACAGAATTCTAAAAAATGCTGCAATTTTAGACAGAAGATACTGTATGCTACTGTTAATCTGGAATAGTAAAATACACTAGATATAAACCTTGGGTAAACAGTGGCTGGCAGAGAAATATACATTTGAAAAGTGATGCTTCAAAACATATTAGACAGGTCCTGCCACCATCTCCACTTGAGTGGTTTACAGGGCAATTCTGAACAGGATTCACATCATTCTAAATCCATTGCAGTCAAAGAAGTTAATTTCTACATTTCATTGCAAAACACGCAGTCGGGCATCTGACAAAAAAAAAATTACAGATACAAAGTTCGGGTTGCAGAAAAAGTTCCTCTCTCTTCTCATACTCTTCATAAACACACTCACCTCCTCCGAAAGGCGCCCATATAACCCTGCGGATCGATTTCACCCAATCCTCCATGTCATTCTGAGTGCTGGCCATAAGAAGGTATGTCTCATGATTGGCTGTCATCCGTTCTCTGTCTCCTCCTACAAAAGAAGACGGGCACATGTTGAAGGTGCTGGGCTTCAATGGGGATGTCTGGAGAGGGGTCATCTGCATTCTCTCTTCTTCTTTTGCCATGAAGTCATAGCTGACTTACGGCTACCCTGTAGGGTTTCAAGATAAGTGATGCTGAGAGGTGATTTGCTATTGAGAGCCGGCGTGGGAGGGAGGGAAATGAAATGCCTCCTGCCCGGTGTTCGCTCAGGAGTGGTTCCAACCCAGAAATGTTCAAAAGGATCGCTTGTTTAGCTATTTTCAAAAAAACTAAACGAGACAGACTTGTTTTGGGGGTGGCACCTGTGCAAAGTCCCCCCCCAATGGATTATAGAGCACCCTACACCCGTCTTTCTTGGTCCATGTGGAATGGACCCATGTGGATGGGAGTCCTCACCTGGATAGCCAAGCTATCTTGATCTCCCCAGCAGAGGCGGAGTTACCAGGGGACCGGGGGTGCGTGTTGCACTGAGCGTGCGCCTGGGGGGTGGAAAATCCCCCTGCCCCGCCCCCCCACATACACATTTACCTTCGTCAAACAGTGCAGGCTGGAGAAGCGGCCTGTTCCCTGGGAACTACACTTCCCAGGAGACCTTGCAAGCCCCAGGGTCTCATGGGAAGTATAGTTCCTACAAGGCCGTTTTCAGCCTGAAGGGAACAGGCCGCTTCTCCAGCCTGCACTAAAGTAAGGGGTGGGGGTGGGGGGCAGGGCACTGCGGAGCATGGAAAACACAGAGTGTGCACCGGGTGCACTCTGGCCTAGCAACACTTCTGCTCCCCAGATCTCAGAAGCTAAGCAGGGTTAGCTGCTTAGCACATAGATGAGAGACCACCTCCCCTAATTGGACAAGGTGTTTCACAGAGCTTTCCTCTTGCTTGTGGAGTACAGCCCACCCTACCCCGCACGTGCTCTGCAACAATTCCGCCTCGGTGTTTGTTTCCTTTTGCAGCAAGAACATTTTTGCTTAGAATGATGGTCCCTCAACACAAAACAAATCAACACAGACTCTGTTATCATCTTCAAGATCAACAATGTATGCAGCGGATCTGAGTGTAAGCCCATTGAAGACCAATGTGGAATTTCAACACTTTCACATCCTCACACCCGCCAAGAAGTTGGTCCCCCGCCTCTCCCAAGAGGAACTTCTAATATTTTGTTTTGATCTTTAAGCCTTTCAAATGTGTGGTAAAGAAATCCTGGTAATTTGGAACAAAGAGGGTGTCACTGACTTCTCCTCTACTGTTTCTGGCTTCTGGGGAGGCCAGATTCTTCCCTACCCATCCCCCAAATGGTTTATAAGTCACTGATTCTAGCTGGCTGTCCTCTCCGAGATTCACTCCACTGGTTCAGTAAATAGCGAGATGGGAGGCAGCGTGCTTTTTGATCAGGGCTGATTTTGACCACTCCGCTTCTCCCCCCGCCCTGCAGCTTTGTGCAATCGGCTGGCACTGCCTGGACGTGAGCACAAATGTTTTAAGAACTTTTGCCCAGCAAATGGAAAAACACAGCCATCGAGTTCAGGGGAGGTACAATCTTGCTTTACAAGGAAGAGAGGCAGAACAGTCTGCAGGTTTTTGCAACCTGGACAGCACAAGAAGAGCTTGTCGAAACGAGTGGGGGCTTATTTCCCAAACGATCGAGTCCAAACGGCTTCCTTGAATCCCCTCCCCAGCAGCTAAGCAGATGTGGAAGAAAAACAAATTCTTAGCCAAACTAAAAAAGCAAAACAAAACAGAAACACTCCCCCCTCCTTCCTTTGCTCAGAAAAAAAAATGCTTACGTTTGTGGATTCTCTGAAGGAACTGGAGATGATTTCTTAATTTGGTTGTATTTACAGAAGGTATTATCATTTCTTTCCTGTTTCACAAGCTGGAGATCAACTCTGAAAGGTGCCCAGTGGCTAGTTCAAAATCCTGAACTAAACTGGTACCAAAAAAAGTGGCACATGATCAAAATAGCATATATCGCTGGGGAAAGCAAATGTGTCAAGAGTGCTTGTCCCATAGCTAGGATTCAGGTTCTTGTTGTGTGCTGCAAATCCCCCATGCTTATGCCACTTAAAGCAGCAGCACAGTAACTATGTCAATTTGGAGCACTCTCCAGGGAAGGTAGATCTTCAGGCAGGGCTCCCCTAAGCAGGCTTCATGGCACCCACTGACACCTTTTCTGGAGCCCAGCAAGTGTTTTCAGGAAGTGACCAGAGCCAGGTAGGGCTTTTGCCCAGCAAGACTTCTGACTGCCTATTGGAGGTTTGATTGGCTCTGTGATGCAGCGGCCAAGAAAGCCAATGTGATTTTGGGCTGTAGCAATAGGAATATAAGTGTCAAGATCGAGGGATGTAATTGTACCTCTCTGTTCTGCATTGGTTAGACCTCGCCTGGAATACTGTGTACAGTTCTGGGCATCGCAATTCAAGAAGGATATTGACAAGCTGGAACGGGTCCAGAGGAGGGCAACCAAAATGGTAAGAGGTCTGGAATCCATGCCCTACAAGGAGAGACTTGGGGAGCTGGGGATGTTCAGTTTGGTGAAGAGAAGGTTAAGAGGTGACATGATAGCCATGTTTAGATATTTGAAGGGATGTCATGTTAGTGAGGGAGCAAGCTTGTTTTCTGCAGCTCCAGAGACTAGAATAAGAAGTAATGGGTTCAAGGTGGAGGAAAAGAGATTCCACCTAAACATCAGGAAAATTTCCTGACAGTAAGGGCTGTTCAGCAGTGAAATGCACTACCCCGGAATGTGGTGGAGTCTCCTTCTTTGGAGGTTTTTTAAAGAGAGACGGGGTGGCCATCTGATCGGAGTGCTTTGATTGTGTGTTCCTGCATTGCAGCAGGTTGGACTTGGTGGCCCTTGTGGTCTCTTCCAACTCTATGATTCTATGCAGAATTTTTAAAATATTGCTTTGGCAGCAGCTGCCACCACAGCACAAGGATCTGCACTGCGTTCCTCAAGTTAAGCTATGACCATCATTTTGTTGCTGTGCCCACCATGCCATGTCTGTAATGAGGCTCAAGAAGGTTGGGGAGCCCTGTCCTAAGTGTACAATGTCATTCATTTGCAAAAGAGGCTCCCCTTATGTCCAAGCAGGGAGCAAGTGACAAAGCCACAAAATGGCCCCCAGAGCCCTTCTGCAGCATCCTGTGTGTGTCCCAAGCTCTGCAGACACCAGGAACAAGAACATGGCCCACATGTGGTGGACAAATTGCCACTTGTCATCTTGAGAGGAGTGGTGGCTGTTAAGCTGGATGCATGGAAATCTGGAGGAAACAATACTTATTTCTCTTTACCTGTCCCAAATTTACAGAATTTAGACCTAATTTTTTTCCTTAAGGCTCCAAACTTGGCAGGCCCTTGCCCTCCTAACCCCAAAGTGAATTATCTCCTGAATAATCAGGATCTCATGTTATTGGAAATGGTGGACAATTTCTAGATTAATACTCTGAAATAATCCTCTGGGCTTCCCTCTCTGTATATATTATGTTTGTTCACATTCAACATTCCTCCCAGTTTTCCTTTCTTGTCTATTTTTAATCAGCGTATCTCTTTTTGGTGCCTAATAAAGGTTGCCTAATATAGAGGAGAAGTCGATCTGTGGCTACCAACCTTGATCCTCCTTGATTTGAGATTGCAAATGCCTTAGCAGACCAGGTGCTCAGGAGCAGCAGCAGCAGAAGGCCATTGCTTTCACCTCCTGCATGTGAGCTCCCAAAGGCACCTGGTGGGCCACTGAGAGTAGCAGAGAGCTGGACTAGATGGACTCTGGTCTGATCCAGCAGGTTCTTTCTTATGTTCTTACTGTACTCTCTCTACTTCTCTTCACCTATCAATCAGCAGAAGATGTTGCTTAGTACAGAGGCGGACTGGGCAATTAAAATAGACTTGGGGCAGGGCAAGCTGAGAGATCCTAGCTATTCTGCAAGCCAGCACTGCAGAGCTTGGTGGTGCCAACATGGGTACTGGTACGCCCATGAAAACATGCAGCGGGGAGAAATAATGGGTGAGCTGACAGCAATCATCATTCATGCAGAAGGTATGAGTGAAATGACCCCTGAAGGACCAGCAGAGTTTTTGAGGCTTGGGTCTTCTTTCACCTTACTGCTAATGGCTCTCAAAGCCAATGGGGAAATTTCTCTGTGAGCTGAACGGCCAGTCTGCCCAACTAAGAAGTGAGGGGAAAGAGCAGGGAGCAGGCCTTATATTCCTTCCTTCCAATCCTGCCCCATTCAAATGCCTGCAGAGTTAGATTGCAGCTTAAGGTTTTAGAGATGCCAATTCAGTAGACTAAATAATGGTGAGAAAAGAGGCTCTTATTCTGACCCGCTGTTACTCACTGTGGCATCACAAAGCCTGCCCAAAATCTTAGGGATCAACTACACATTCGGTGTAATCCTCCTCCCACCTGAAAACTTCTTTTTTTGTTGGACAATAGCACTGGGATGGAGGGATTTAGAAAGGAGAGGCAACTATTGAGAAGTAAAAGGATCTTAATAATCTTGTCTGCCTACGATTTCCCCACTCTACACTGCTGCTCCTGACCGCTTCTCCGTTCCCCTGCAGATTTCCACACCCTGTTTGTGGAAATCTGCCTCCACCAGCCTCTTTTCCACTTGCCATCTTGCCATCGGTCTAGATCAGTGGTTCTCAACCTTCCCAATGCCGCGACCATTTAATACAGTTCCTCATGTTGTGGTGACCCCCAACCCTAACATTTATCCATTTTACAGATGGAGAACACTAATGCAGAGAGTCTTAGGCGATCCCTGTGAAAGGGTCGTTTGACCCCCAAAGGGGTCCCGACCCACAGGTTGAGAACCACTGGTCTAGATCAAAGAAGTGGTCCATGAAAATTTCCTCACACGCATCTATTTATTTGTACCTGAGTCCCTGGGACCTGTATCCTTCTGGATAGTGATATTACTAACCTGGAGGACCTCAACCCACGAAACCGAAGGAACACTTTGCAACTGGTTATATTTTATACGTGGTTTGGATTCAACACCAATAGAGATCAAGTTAAACAATAACACAAAAGTCTCTTTTGGCAACGTGTCACGTCCTTTGTTACATAATCCCCTTACACTGAAACACGGCTTGCGCAAAACGCATTATGTTCCTTTATCTTTGTACTAGATAAAGGCCGAGCCCTTGCGCTTCCCAGGAATATTATTCTGCCCAAGATAACCGGGCTTTACCAGTTCAGCACAAACCTGTGATTAATTTTTCTTGATTAATTGCTATAAGCTATTCTGCAAGCCAGCACTGCAGAGCTTGGTGGTGCCAACATGGGTACCTGGCGCCGCCCATGAAAACATGCAGCGGGGAGAAATAATGGGTGAGCTGACAGCAATCATCATTCATGCAGAAGGTATGAGTGAAATGACCCCTGAAGGACCAGCAGAGTTTTTGAGGCTTGGGTCTTCTTTCACCTTACTGCTAATGACTCTCAAAGCCAATGGGGAAATTTCTCTGTGAGCTGAACGGCCAGTCTGCCCAACTAAGAAGTGAGGGGGAGTGAGCAGGAGCAGGCCTTATATTCCTCCCTTCCAATCCTGCCCCATCTAAATGCCTGCAGAGTTAGATTGCAGCTTTAAGGTTTTAGGAGATGCCATAATTCAGTAGACTAAATAATGGTGAGAAAATAGGCTCTTATTCTGACCCATTGTTACTCACTGTGGCATCACAAAGCCTGCCCAAAAATCTTAGGGATCAATCTCATACATCTCGTGTAATCCTCCTCCCACCTGAAAACTTCTTTTTGCTTGACAATAGCAATTTGGATGGAGTGGGATTTTAGAAAGGAGAGGCAACTATTGGAGAAGCAAAGGATCTTAATAATCTTGTCTGCTCACGCATTTCCCCAATTTCACACTGCTGCTCCTGGACCGGGCTTCTCCTCACAGTTCCCCTGTAGATTTCCACACCCTGTTTTGTGGGAAATCTCGCCTCCACTCAGCCTCTTTTCCACTCTCATCTTTAAGCATCGGGTCTAGATCAGTGGTTCTCAACCTTCCCAATGTCATGTAATTCATTTAATACAGTTCCCTGCGTTGTGGGTGGGACCCCCAACCCTAACATTTATCCATTTTACAGATGGAGAACACTAATGCAGAGAGTCTTAGGCGATCCCTGTGAAAGGGTCGTTTGACCCCCAAAGGGGTCCCGACCCACAGGTTGAGAACCACTGGTCTAGATCAAAGAAGTGGTCCATGAAAATTTCCTCACACGCATCTATTTATTTGTACCTGAGTCCCTGGGACCTGTATCCTTCTGGATAGTGATACACAATCCCAGGACCTCAACCCACGAAACCGAAGGAACACTTTGCAACTGGTTATATTTTATACGTGGTTTGGATTCAACACCAATAGAGATCAAGTTAAACAATAACACAAAAGTCTCTTTTGGCAACGTGTCACGTCCTTTGTTACATAATCCCCTTACACTGAAACACGGCTTGCGCAAAACGCATTATGTTCCTTTATCTTTGTACTAGATAAAGGCCGAGCCCTTGCGCTTCCCAGGAATATTATTCTGCCCAAGATAACCGGGCTTTACCAGTTCAGCACAAACCTGTGATTAATTTTTCTTGACATCATATAAGCCACAGTTGTAGCAAGAATTCACAGCTCATTTTTCAGGCCTTGTGGAGCTTCGCCCCTCAAGCCATCCCATCTGCTGAACAAGACCTTCGAGGCAAACACAGACGATTGCCTCCGTTTCTGCCCCAGACAGCCAGTGCTGCAGTTTTTCTGTTGGATTTCTGTGTCACAGACTGCCCTGCAACAAGAACTACTGTACGTTTAAATACCAGGCTACAGAAATATCTTCTTCAGGGCCCAATGTGGAGCTATATGTTTTCGCTGGATCTGTAGCTGAGTCCCAGGCCCCGTGCCCTTCTGGATCATGATACAAACTGTGTCTCCAAATGTCATTTTAAGGCTTGCATTTGGAACATTATGCTTCCACCCAATCCAGCTAACTGAAACACAGCCTGCATGCATCTGATGTACGTGTTACATGTTTTCAAAGTACCCAGAAGGTACATTTTGTATTTTCATTTGATTTTCTTTCAGATCCTGTTCTTTGCCAAACAACTCTGTTGAATCCCATCTAGAATTGCTTTTCATATTAATGCTTAATCGTTTATTTGAATCTCTTCTTTGAGGACGTGTGAATGATCATGTGTAGCCCCCACCATCTTTTTCTCTGAGGATATCAAATTGCCAGCGTGGTGTAGTGGTTAAGAGCAGGTGGATTCTAATCTGGAGAACAGGGTTTGATTCCCCACTCCACCACCTGAGTGGCAGAGGCTCACCTGGTAAACCAGATGGGTTTCCGCACTCCTACATTCCTGCTGGGTGACCTTGGGCTAATCCCAGTTGTTTGGAACTCACAAGAGTCTGTTGTGGAGAGAGGAAGAGAAAGGAGCTTGTAAGCCACCTTGAGTCTCCTTATAGGAGAGAAATGTGGTGCATAAATCCAAACTCTTCTTCACCAACACTTCAAATCCTATGCTTCAGGTGGACTTCCAATGCTGTAGTTATATTTACTTTGAGATGATGGTGGAGAAATACTCTCCACCCAGAAATTCACCCTAATATCCGGTCATTAGGTGCAACTTTTTGTGTTTTCAAGAACTCAGCTCCAAACTCATGCCTGGCAGGTGAGGCTGAAGGAAGAACTCTCAAGGTCCAAGTAAAGAGCACTGAGACTTTGGGTTGTGCCAACAACTCTGACGGAAGCAGGACAATGGTTTACCACCCCACACTGTTACTAAGTCACACCTAGATCCATAAAGCTGGGAAGACCCGAATCATAGAACAAAAACTCTTCCTTTAAGACATGAAGGTCTTCCCCAAGAAAGAAAAGTGTAAGAGAGAGAATAAATTCCTAGAACATGGAGAAGCAGCTCTCTTCCCCATGTCATAGGAATCTTGCTCTTGACTCGGGGGCTCAACACAAGTAACCTTACCATGGTAAGATTACCATAGAGTTTCTGGCAATTATTATAGACTAGCAGTTATGCCCATTTTAAAGTAAAGTAAAATGGGATCTAGATGGGGGGACCTCTCCCCCCTCCCATCAGGAGAGTTGCCCCAGCTGGACTTACCCGAGGCCTGTTTGTCCCTATCAAATAGATTCAGAGGTGGGATCCAGCAGGTTCTCACAGGTTCCCGAGTGTAGGTTACCACTATTTGTGTAAAAGGAGAGGGGGGTTACTTAATTGGTGATTTTGCTAATGGATTTTTTTTTGCCTTAGTTACACCCCTCCTCTTAGCAGTAGCGTGCAGAACTTGAAGCAGTCTAGCAGGAGGTGCACTGGCCGCGGTGTGGCAGCCTCCGCGCCCGCGCGGCATCTCAAGCTTCCCGCTTCATGGACCCGCGAAGGGTTAAGCGTCCTTGCTACAGCCCTGCCCAGGAATGCCTGGTCACGCCCTCGGAATGCCCGGCCATGCCCCTATCATGCCCCGCCCAGCCCCGTTGGTGCTACGCCACAGTTTGAATCCCACCCACCATTGGAATCTGTTACTAAAAATTTTGGATCCCACCACTGGATAGACTGCTGTTTGTTTGGGGTGGGAAGGAGGGTGATGGGAGAATGTGCTGCCATGCTGGCCCAGGATGCTTTTTGGGGTGGGTGTGGGTGCAATGGATAGTCTTAGGATAGGCTGGTGAGGCAGAAGATGGCAAAACACTGCTGCTGAGACTGTTTGCTTTTGGTGGCGGGAGGAGGGTGCAATGGAAAGGCTTGGGGGGGGCTCAGCAAGGCAGCGGGTGGGGAGCCATTACTGCTACGTTGGGCTGCTTTTTGGGGTGAGAGGAGGGTGCAATAAGGAGGCTGGTGGCAGCCAGGCGGGTACAGGCACCTCGCCTGGGCATGCTGCCATTGTTTGGGGCAGGGGAGGCCCCAAGGGATGGGGAAGCGTATGGGACAGAATGGGGGTTTGTTGTCAGACATTCAATCCCTGAGGCAATTATGTACAAGTGGTTTTATGATTGTTTTTAAGGATGGTTATTTATAGGAATTTTATGTATGATTTTAGGCTTTATGCCATTGTAAGCTGCTCTAAGCCTTTCGGGGGTAGGGTGGGTATAAATTAATTTGTGAACTGGGACAGGCGGGTAGGCGGGTGGCCGTGGTTCCTGTGGCTATCAAGTGCATGATAGATCGCGCAGACAAGAGGAGCACACTGGCGCCTGGGTGTTTTCCTCTTTCCCACCCTGTGACAGGGCGGGAAACGGGAGCACCCCAGAAGGCAGGGGCGCCTCCCGCGGCCACGCGTAACGTGGGAGGCTGCTGCACTGTCCTGGTAACCCTGTGAAGTGGGTGTGGCAGCCTTCCAAAAATCGGGGCACTTGAAAAAACCCGCGGGACGCGGGACAAATTGGGACTGTCCCGCCAAAAGTGGGACGTCTGGTCAGCCTAGTATAAATATAAAAATACATAAAGTAAATAAATAAAAAAGTATTATTTAAGGCTTTCATGGCTGGAATCACAAGGATGTTGTGGGTTAGATGCCTGCCACAGATGCAGGAGAAAAGACTACCGGAACATGGCCATACAATCCGGAAAACCTACAACATCCTAATTACATATAAGGTTTACCATACTTTCTGGAAATTCCCTTGTAACTTTCAGGAAACTCTAGGAATTGCTGGAACTCTATGGTCAGAACTTCCAGTAAGTCAATGAGGGCTTGTTTCTTGATTTTTCTCCTCAGGATGATTGCACCCTCCACACCGACTGGCAGCCTACCACAGCCCACCTCAGGCAGACGTATCGCCTTTTTAATTGGCGGGGCTGGTGACTAAACCTAGAAACTTCTGCATACACAGCCAATGCTTTAACAGGGAGCCACAGACCTTCCTCATTTCTAATTTTTTTTAAAAAAAGTTGTGCAAATATATAAGATTACAACAAAACCGCCCAACTTCACCAGGAATGTCACAACAAACGAGAAGGAACAGCCGTGACTTACCGCGGCTGCCATTGCTGCTGGGGAAGGGACAGCCTTCATGGTGCTGCCTCCTCCCCCTTACCTTGCGAGCTCCTCTATGCTCGCGAGGCTTTGGCTTGGGAGGTGGGGCCGGGCGGCCTATTTAAACCTAAGCCCTGTCTCCCCACCTCCCCATTTGCTGAAAAGTGCATGTTTCCCACCCACCTCTCCCTGTTTTTTGGTCTGTGTTAGTGCATGCGCTTTCTTGTTGTTATACGGCGATTTGCGCATGGGGGACTGATCTTTAGCTGGGGGGCAGCGGGCAAAATACCTGCTGTGGTGGAACCTCCTCACGAGGTTTGGGGTGGAGCAAGCCAAGGGGTCACCTGCCCAGACGTGGGCTTAGATGGCTTGCGCCCCTGGCAGCAAAGATTGTTCAAGAAGTGGCAACCGCCTATCTGGAATCTCATAGCTGATCCAGTTAGTAAGTGATGAATTTTTTTCATTTGGCAGGTGTACAAGCGAAAAATTTAGGTGTCTAGTGGACAGTACCTTTGGCTGCCCAGTACACATGCCATAAGATCAGACCCCCATGCTGCGCCTTACGCTTTTGTTTACCTTGAACCAATTTTGTTAATAAATGTTTTATTCCACACACAAAACTTTGTTGTATTAAAAGTTCTTTCAATAGCAAGAGGATATTAGCTGCTTCCCTCAGGCAGCAAGAACAAGACTGCAGAGTTTGCCGTGTCCGAGCACGCCACACTGCGAAATGTTGAACTCTTGGTCCCATTTTGTCTTGTGCC
The DNA here is from genome assembly GCF_021028975.2 of Sphaerodactylus townsendi. Taxonomy (NCBI): domain Eukaryota; kingdom Metazoa; phylum Chordata; class Lepidosauria; order Squamata; family Sphaerodactylidae; genus Sphaerodactylus; species Sphaerodactylus townsendi. Next base: position 76,474,989 of record NC_059434.1, read on the forward strand.
AGGACTTTGATCTCAGAAAGAACACGGGTTCAGACCGATGCCAGGTTGGAGGTAGAAGCCTGAATCACAAAACTGATGGGCATCCGGGGAAGCAGAGCCGGTTAAATAAACTTACAAGGCAGTTAATCCCCTTCCTTCCTTCCTGTTGTTTGCCGAGCGATTGCTGTTTTCACTCATCTATCTGCTAATTAGTTCAAAGTGTCCATTAAAAAAGTTTTTACTAATTCCCTGGAAGCTAAAATCTGTTTAATAATTAAGCATTGAGAAGTTTCACCTCGGACACATTAAGGGCATGTTTTATTTCTCAGTGAGGAAGATAATATTATTTTTAACAACATTTTTGACCTTTCAGTATCAGGGGGTGGGGGAAAAAAGACTTAAATAGCATTTAGAATCTGTGTCAACTCCTTCCTCCCCCCAGAGGGAAAGACATAGCGGCTATTTTGTTCATGTGCAAGATCTGTGACAATCGGGGTCATCTGGGGACAACACAACCCGCTTCCATTGCTAAAGCAGGCGTGGCCCAGACTTTTCAACTGTGGGCCTCATGATCAGAAAGCCATATGAGTGCTGGCTACGTAGATTTTTCAGTGGATAACAATGGTGAAAAATAACCGTATGGATTTTTAGTAGTAAAACAAAAGCAGTCCAAGAAACAGTTTAATCAACTTTAGTTGTGCAATAGGGTACAATTACAGGTAAACTTGCCAACCTCCAGGCAGGGCCTGGAGATTTTCCAGGATTACGACTGATCTCTGGACTATAGAAGAAGAAGAAGAAGAAGTTGTAGTAGTAGCAGTTTGGATTTATATCCCCCTTTCTCTCCTGTAAGGAGACTCCAAGGGGCTTACAATCTCCTTCCCCCCCCCCCAACAAAAACCCTGTGAGGTGGGTGGGGCTGAGAGGACTTCGAAGAACTGTGACCAGCCCAAGGTCATCCAGCGGGCATATGTTGGAGTGCACATGCTAATCTGGTTCACCAGATATGCCTCCTCCACAGCTCAAGTGGCAGAGCGGGGAATCAAACCCGGTTCTCCACATTAGAGTGTGCCTGCTCTTAACCACTACATCACGATGGCTCTCTATAGTGTTCCACTCCCCTGTAGAGAATGGATGCTTTGAGGGTAGATTCCAAGTGGGGTTTCCCCCCCCAAACCCCTCCCTCCTCAGGATCCACCCTCAAATCTCCAGGAATTTCTCAACCCAGAGTTGGTAACGCTCCAGACCAAAGGCTAGTGAGAATATTGTTATTAAACAGGCTGGACTACTCTTGAGTACTGTGGGGTACGTTCAGTCAGGGCACATCTCACTTCTGACTCCAGGTTTACATCACTGATGGAGGATCTCAGCTATTTTCTCTATTTCTCCATCTTCAAAAAGATCGGCTATTGAATGATGAGATTTGAACCAAATCCAAATTAACTCATTATTCAAAAGTTCAGCCCATCAAAGTATATGTCAAGTCCTGAAAAATTAGTAGGAAACATGCCAGGTTACTAAAGTTAAAAAAAAATCAGTCTAACATAGGTTGCATTATATTATTTAAGGGCAATTACAATTTCAATTACAATTTTCCTTTGGTCAGTAATTCTTCATAATGCCTCGGTTTCCAGTTGTAATTGCAGTGGAATTAAAGTTCAGCTGCTCCAAAAAGTTTCTTTCTTATAAAAATATCAGGTGAGCTGAACTGTGAGGTCAGGAGGGGTGTATTTGGCCTGCGGGTCACATATTGGATAGCCTAAGGTGACCAGATGGTCACCTTTGTGATCTGGGACGGGGACGGGGAAGCGGCCCTGTGACAGAGCGGCAAACGGCAAGCCCCAGAAGGCCATGCGCTCCTGCGGCCGGGCGCACGGGAGGCTGCCGCACTGCCTTGCGCCCCCAAGGCAGTGCAGCAGCCTCCCAAAAATCGGGACAATTTGTAGAACCCGCGGGACGTGGGACAAATTGTCCAAAGGCGTGATGGTCCCGGGACGGCTGGTCAGCCTAGGTTAGCCATGTCTTGAAGAAAACACTGGTGTTAAAGACATGGGCGTCAATCCTCCAGGTTTTCCAGTGGCACAAGGAAGGAGAGGCCACTTTGATATCCACACTTGCCCCTTCCACACATGCAGAAAAATGCACATTCAATCCACTTTCACAATGGTTTAAAAGTGGGCGTTGCTATTCAGCACAGTAAAATCCAGCTGCAAAGTGCATTGAAAGTGGATTGAAAGTGCGTTATTCTGCATGCGCGGAAGGGGGCTTAGAATTGTGGGACCTGTGTTGACAAAAAGCCACACGGGGCAAGAACGTAGCAAGGAGAGGCTTCAGGCAAGATCATTTTTCTCTCTTGCGCTGGCAGAAAAGCTGGTAGGATCTGACCTAGGTTGTACAGATTGACAAACGTGCATGCATCTTTAAACTGTCCTGTGCCTGAGAACCCTGTTTCAACCCAAGTTTCCGTCAGAACATGTGTTTAGACGAGCAAAATCTAAATGACAGCTGGACCCTCCTTCTAGCAGGTGCCGTGTGCAAATTAGAACTGAGTGCAATAAATTTCATGTATACCGTGTGCAAAACCACAATGATAAGGTAGGAGGGCACCTGAATTGGAGTACCACACATTTAGAGTATATAGATAGCACAGACAACAGAGTGATGTGTGCCTGAAAACACCTGTGGTCTGGCGAAGCACTTTGTCAGTAGAGAGCAATAAATAGAACTGCACTGGTGACTGTGTGTCTGTCAGTTCTTGTCTACATTGCGTCCTGCAAGGTGGTCTACTCTGAGTAAATCCGCTGCTTCAACAGGTTATGGGCCCAGATTCTGCCTTTACTCATGAGTAACTGTTTGTGTTGCTGTGTGCTAAACAGTTTACGACTGCACCATGGCTGCGTCTTTTGCGTCTTTTGCTGACTTGCCTTTTGAGCGGCTTCAACAGTTTCCAGATGCTTGCACATTTAAATATATCTATACACAGTGGTGGGATTCAGCAGGTTCGCACCACAGAACCAGTTGTTAAAATGGTACTTGTAAACAATTAGTTAAATTATTTGAATCCCACTACCGGAACCGGTTGTTAAATCGTTTGAATCCCACTACTATCTATACATCTGTGTATGACATACATATTTTATAGTATTTTCTCCAGGATCCCTTCATTTAAAAAAAAGGTTTCAGGGAGTATACGTCTCAAGAGTGAAGGTAATTTAAGGTACCCAGACTTTGTAGAGGGGAAAGAGCTTCATGTTGCACTTTTGACCTTTACAGCCAAGACGACGACGACGACGACGACGATGACTACTACTACTACTACTACTACTACTACTACTACTACCACCACTAGCCTTGACAAATGGGGCTGCGGAACAAGAGAATGCATTGACAGCCAGTGTGGTGTAGTGGCCAGGAGATAAGATTAGGATCTGGGAGACCCAGCCCCCCCTCTCTCAGCCTAACCCACTTCACAGGGTTGTTATGAGGATAAAATTGGAAAAGTAAAGACATGGAGGAAGAAGAGGAGGAGGAGGAGTTTGGATTTATACCCCACCTTTCTCTTCTGTAAGGAGACTCAAGGAGGCTTACGAGGTCCTTTCCTTTCCTCTCCCCACAACAGACACCTTTTGAGGCAGGTGGGGCTGAGAGAATTCCAAAGAACTGGGATTAGCCCAAGGTCACCCAGCAGGAATGTAGGAGTGTGGAAACACATCTGGTTCACCAGATAAAGCCTCTGCCACTCAAGTGGTGGAGTGGGGAATCAAACCCAGTTCTCCAGATTAGAATCCACCTGCTCTTAACCACTACACCATGCTGGCTCCCCATTTTGGGGGGGAAAAAGCAGGGGATGCATGAAGTAAATTTCCTTGAACCATTATGGCTGTGTACTGCCAGAAGTACCAGCAGCTGCACGGAGATCTAAGAGTGCTTCAGTGGCTCTTTGCACTGGTGCTGTTCCAGTCCCTGTTCATCCAGGGAAATAATTTCTGCACAGCCGCCCATTCCAACACTGGACAGGCTCCAGTGCTAATTAAACTAATGAAGTCCTCTTGTTTGCACAAACATTCTTGAGCCTGCTCCTTTACTCCCGGCAGCACATATCATCTTTAGTGACGGAAATGCATTCCTTTGGTTCACAGCTATAATTTAACATTATTAAGAACCGCTGTGGTATGTGGATGACCGTAAACGTGGAACTCACGATGTAACTATTGAGCTGTGTTAGCTGCCTAAGCCATAGGTGTCAAACTCATGGCCCTCCAGATGTTATGGACTACAGTTCCCAGCATCATGCTGGCAGAGGATGATGGGAACTGTAGTCCATAACATCTGGAGGGCCGTGAGTTTGACACCTGTGGCCTAAGCATTTAAATGGTCTTGTGCCGTGCAGCTAGTCATTCCTGTTCTCTTCCTAAATTCCTCAGGAGGAGCTAAGAGAGTACTAATGCAGAAATTCAATGTTCTCCCTTTGTAGATAGATAGCAAGATGATGAGGAAGGAATTCTAGCCAGGGATGAAAAAAAAGTCAGCAAGAGACAGTCACCTGGCCTTAAAGTTCTCTTTCCCCACAAGCATTAGCGGATGCCTGGGATGCACTGCAGTCACAAATGTAGATGAGATGTTTCAACAATGCCAACCTGCCTGGCCTGCTGCCCTTACTAAGCCTCTGAGCATGACAATACCTGGCCTTTCATCTGCTCCTAGTGAAAAATCACATCACATTGCAGCCCGCTTATGGTGACTCTGTAGGGTTTTCAAGGTAAGCAATGCACAGAGATGGTTTGCCATTGCCTTCTGCTCCACAGCGACCCTGGCCTTCCTTGCTGGTTTCCCATCTAAGTACTAACCATGGTCAACCCTGCTTAGTTTCCAAGTTCTAACAAGGTCAGGCTAGCCTAGGTCAACCAGATCAAGGCCATTTACTGTCTTGCCCCTAGAGACACCCTCACTATTTTCCTTATTTAAGCCTTAGTTGTACCCTTAGTTAGAATGGGTTTAGTTGTTTTGTGCACATTCTGTGAGAGGGAACCTTGGTTGGACCCTGTCCCTTTAAGAAGCCCTCTAGAGGCAGAGCACTATAGCATTTTCATTAGTTAGCAGTTCCTGTTTTACAGTTTGTTTAGTTTTCAGCTGTCTGGGGAAGGCTGGAGACAGCAATATCTCAGACGTTTAAGGTGTTAGAGATCCATAGAACTCAGAGATAGCAAATTCCAACAGAATTGCAAGGAAACAGTTCAGTTAGAGGACACCGGGAGAACTCAGAATAAGTAAGAAGCAGATTTCCTTAGAAGCAGTTAAGGAAAAGTTGGTGTCTGCAAGTTCTTCAAACTATCTCCAGTAATTTCCAGAATTACAAGTATTCTTTATTTAGTTAGACTTCATGGGAGGAGTCAGAGTCCTAAACTTTCAGAACTATTGAACCTTTTTTGAACTGTTGCTTATTTGTCTGTGGGTCTTACACTCTATTCTGGCCAAGTACGACGCACCTGAATTAAGTTTGCTTGGGGAGCAGAACATCTACTCTTAAGCATGTATAATTATTCCATACTGAAAACAAATATTTAAAAAAAAACATTTAACACTCTTTAAATACATAACCACATATCCTTGTGTACCTTTTCATGTCCTTTTTGATCACTGGCCCGGGTTGCACTTTTAGCAGGTAACCAGTTCACCTGCCCCATGTCCACTCCTGGCCATATATATTAAATTGTTTTCTTTTTGGAATTTGTCATCCTGCCATTTCTGTTTGACTCCAGTGTCACACCACCGATCTCAGGAGACTGGATTAATGCCCGAGTCCTTCGGGCCACACAACACATACATAAACAAGGTGTCCTTGGCAGCAGAGCTTTCTCAGAGCACCATAATTCTGTCTAGGTCAGGTGGCTTGTCTCAACATCCATTTATAAAAACCTTCTCAGGATAACTGCGGATGAGTTACTATTGCTTCTGCGCTCAAGGAAGGTGAAGGGACAACTAACAAGGCGCTAATAAAAGCAACACGATGATAAACAGGGGGAGGGAAAAGAATCAGAGTCCTCTGATTTAGGGGGCGAGCCATGAATTTATCACCGCTTCTTCCCTGGATTCTCAGAAGCTCCTTTCTCACAGCCTGTAGTTATTGGCTCATGTTGCCTCAACCAGACTAGGCCACCCTCCAACTACACTTCCCTCAGAAATGGCTTTATTGGACATGCAAAGACTCATTCAAAATCTCTCTGACCAAGCAGTTGCTGGCTGTTTGGGACCTGGCACTGTCCTCATTCAAGCTGCCTTGGCTTATTCAGACAAGGGCTCAGCTGAAATCCATCCATGCAATTTCAGTTGTATTGGAAATGAAAAAGGGCTGTCAAGTCACAGCCAATTGATGGCGATGCTGTAGGGCTTTCAAGGCAACAGAGGTTCACAGGTAAGAACATAAGAACAAGCCAGCTGGATCAGACCAGAGTCCATCTAGTCCAGCACTCTGCTACTCGCAGTGGCCCACCAGGTGCCTTTGGGAGCTCACATGCAGGATGTGAAAGCAATGGCCTTCTGCGGCTGTTGCTCCCGAGCACCTGGACTGTTAAGGCATTTGCAATCTCAGATCAAAGAGGATCAAGATTGGTAGCCATAAATCGATTTCTCCTCCATAAATCTATCCAAGCCCCTATCCAAGGTAGTTTGCCGTTGCCTGCCTCCGCATGGCAACCGTGGACTTCCTTGGTGGTCTCCCGTCCAAGTACTAACCAGGGATGACCCGCTTATTTATTTTATTTATTTTTATATTTCTACCCCGCCCATCCCCAAAGAGCTCAGGGCAGTGGACAACAAGATAAAATAAATACAATTTAAAACAACAATAGATAGCCGCTCTAAAATACAGTAAAACTGCCAATATGATAGATAAAAGATGATGACTTATAGCTTCAGCTGGTAGACACAGCAGAAATGAGGATACATGAAGAGAGGGAAACCTCTTGCATAGCTGGCAAAGAAAATGGCAATTGAGGGTGGTGTGGATCAGCAAGCTCACAGTGTCCTCAGCTGTAGCACTAACATTGACAACTATGGAAGCCGCATTTACGAAATGGGTTTCAAACAGAGTTGATTATTTTGAGGCCTATTAAATTGAATCACCTTTAAATCCTTGATGACAGGCAATGCATTCAGCCGAGACAAGTCCATGGCTCAAAACTGCCGTGATCATAATCAGATTCATTGGGTTACTTACTTGGCAAGCTGTTAATGACTCTCAGTGGTGGGGCAGCCGGGCACCGCACCCACAGGCAAGCAGAGAAGGCCAATGGGTCGCTTTGTCTCACTTATCCTTCATGAATCATTATCATTACAGCTAATGAAGGTGTTGGTTTCCAACAGTGCCCTGAAATGATGTTGCTCAGTGTGACCCTGACTGCCCATGTGCAGAAAGGAGAATCTACAGCTAGTCGAGTTTCTCCCTTGAGGATTTCCACTGGACAATCAGCACAAGAGCTCTGTGCTGTAGTAACCTGTGAAAGGTTACTAATGGCGAAAGGTCTGGAATCCATGCCCTACGAAAAAGGCTTAGGGAGCTGGGGATGTTTAGTCTGGAGAAGCAAAAGTTAAGGGAGGACATGATAGCTAAGGTTAAGGGAGGACATGAGCAGCAGTGGCGTAGGAGGTTAAGAGCTCGTGTATCTAATCTGGAGGAACCGGGTTTAATTCTCCGCTCTGCCGCCTGAGCTGTGGAGGCTTATCTGGGGAATTCAGATTAGCCTGTACACTCCCACACATGCCAGCTGGGTGACCTTGGGCTAGTCACAGCTTCTCGGAGCTCTCTCAGCCCCACCTACTTCATAGGGTGTTTGTTGTGAGGGGGGAAGGGCAAGGAGATTATAAGCCCCCTTGAGTCTCCTACAGGAGAGAAAGGGGGGATATAAATCCAAACTCTTCTTCTATGTTTAAATATTTGAAGGGTTGCCATGTCAAAGAGCTAGCAAGCTTGTTTTCTGCTGCTCCAGAGACTAGGACACGGAGTAATGGATTCAAGGTGCAGGAAAAGATTCCACCTAAACATTAGGAAGAGCTTCCTGACCGTCAGGGCTGTTCGACAGTGGGATTCACTGCCTCAGAGAGTGGTGGAGTCTCCTTCTTTGGAGGTTTTTAAACACAGTCTGGATGAATATATGTCGGTAGTGCTTTGATTGTGTGTTCCTGCATTGCAGGGGGTTGGACTTGATGGCCCTTGTGGTATCTTCCAACCCTATGATTCTACGATTCTAACCTACCGAAGGCCAAAATGGGTAGGGGCCATGACAAAGGAAACCTACAAGGAATGGCCATGCTAGATCTAACCAATCAGTAATCTTTTTCAGCATTTCATCTCCAACAGTGGTCATCTACATGCATAGGAACGTTCACCATCAGAGCTCAATGCTGCTACCCTTCACCATTGTTGTTCATCTCTACAGGGCTGTTGGGAATATAATGTATCTTGAAAACAGAAGTTGCCCACCTGCCTGTCCTTGCTAGAAGCTATTCATAACCCCCTGGTGTATATCTGATGCTTCTGAAAACAAAAACAACTTCTTCTTCTAGTAGCTGCCATAATATCCACTAGTGGAATCCCATAAGTCAATTATATAATTGCACAAATTCAATTTCTTTGTTTTTGCCTCCAACCGGCTGCTTATTAGGAGGAGAAAGGAAAGGAGATTATGTCAATATTCTCCCTTGGAAGACTCCTTCTGGGCTAATGCGGGAGTCAGACCTAAATGCATACACTGACTGAGAGGCAGGGAACAAAATCGGTACATGAGGGTCACAGGTAATAACATTGGCACTGGGATTTATTGAGTTGGGGTGTAGGGGCGGGGGAGAGAAGCTGGGTGCTGGTTATTTTTATGACATATCTCCCAACACTTTCCCCCTGCACATAACGATAATGTCCAATATATCTGTGTTCACAAGGAAAAAAATTACAACTACATTCATGTGCTTTATTGAAACTGGGGGCTTTTTGAAAAATTTTGCTCTGATTTTAATATCTGCTGTTCAGTTTCTCAACATCCAAATTGTTTTTTTCCGGGACTGCTTGCTCCAAGTAGGAGCACTCTGACTTACCCGGCCATTCATTTGATGGAACAGTCAGTTATAAAAACCATAGTCGGCAGGCCTTCCCTAAGTGCCTTAATGGATGGAAGGGGTGGGGGGGCGGGAGCTGGTAATTTCAATCCAATCCCTAGAGGGCATCACATTACATCATAGTTCATTGCAAAGAATAAAACTTCAACAAAGGAAAGCGAGAGCCATTGAAATGCACAAGCAGCAAGGAAAGTATTTTTGGACAGCACTGCAGAGGAAGAGAGAGGCCGATAATGCACAGCAGAAATAAGACGTCCTTAGGACATCTTTCAAAGAACAGTCTGGGCTTTTTTCTTTCTGTACAGCACAAATAAAATGTCCTTAGGACATTTAGAAAGAAACCTCCTTATTTTTTTTTTTCTTTGTGCACTTGGGGGCTTTTCCCACTCACAGCTTCTGCTACTGTAGCGCGCCGCTACTCGCTGCCCCCTCAGTAGCATCATTCACAAGCGTAGCTCTTGGGGTCATCAAAAGGTGCCGTCTCTTCAGCGCCAGGAATGACGCACGCTGAGGTGGTGCAAGAGGGGCAGCGTTGGGGCGGCTGTGTGGTTGCTGCCCTTGCAAGTGGGGAGCGCCGCTTTCCCGAGTAAGCGTGCACTGGCCAGGAAGCGTAAGTAGGGGAGAAGCCCTGTATGTTTCAAAACGTTTTAAAAACGTTTTAGGTGACTTGTGTGGAAACAGTCTGCTTTAACAGGTAGACTACGGCAAGATGCTTTCTACTGGGCTGCTCCAGGAGCTTCAGCTGGTATAGAATACCAATATTCTCCTCTTGTCAGTGGGTGGGCACAGATTTCTCATGAGCAACCTGGCCTCCCACAGGTGAAGTGATAGCCAATTTGGTTATGGATTGAGCTCACAGTTAACCTATAACCATGGGTAGGGGCCATGACTTAGTGGCAGAGCATATGAGTGGCAGGGCTCAGTGGCATGTGGAAGGTCCCAGGTTCAATCCTGGCCATCTCTAGTTAAAGACGTTAGGTAGTAGGTGATGTGAAAGTCCTCTGCCCAAGACCCTGGTAAGTCTAAGTAGACAATACTGAACTTGATGGACCAATGGCCTGATTCAATATAAGGAGGCTTCATGTGTTACCTTTGTTGCCTGGGACCCACCTTCTTGTAGGACAGTGGTGGTGAACCTTTGGCACTCCAGATGTTATGGACTATGAATTGTAGTCCATAACATCTGGAGTGCCAAAGGTTCACCACCATAGTTGTAGGATCACCTCCTTCCATACGAACCTGTGTGCCAGCTAAGATCGAACCAATGGAGAAGATCTAGCCCAAATTTCCAATACTGTAAAAAGAGAGGAACAGGTCCCCTTTGGACCCCCAAAAGGCGATGGTGGGGGTCATGGGACCTTCATGGACAAAAGCCACGTAGGGCAGGGGCTGTATCAAGGAGAAGAATCAGGTGAGATTGGTTTTAAAAGCTGGCTGGATCCAACCCACCCATTGATGCCCCCTCTTGGTGTAAGGTTAAAATTGTGTAGGGGAAAAATGGAGGCTGTTCGACTGCTGGATTTCCTGCCCTAGAGGAAAGTTTGGCAACCTTTTGGCTTCGCTTCTGCTGAGGCGTCCTTTTAAAACAAGCGTGTAAATAATTAAAACGGACCGGTAAGACTTCTCCTGATAGGTGCATACGAATTAGCTGTTTTACTGGGGACCTTTTGATCTTGTTGCAAATATTGCCTTTTTACTGTAACTGTCTGTTTCGTGAACCCCCTCCTGTGCAGGAAAGGGGGGGGGGAATTAATGATGAAATTTTTTCAATCATTAGTTTATGTGGAATCTAAACGCAATATTGGAATTTCCTTTGTTAAGGGAGGTCTATATTCTATGTGCTTTCTCTCTCTCTTTCTCGGTATATATATATAGCACTGTATCTTGCATCACACTTGACCGCAAGAAGCAATTTGAAATGGATTAACTTGAAAGGTCACCTCCTTGGTGTACAGTCGTATTGTATTTTTCATGGTGGAAAGAGAACATCTAAAGACAAAAATAACATTAATGCCCTTTCTTTATGCAGTAATAAGGATGAACCTTGCCAAGAAGTCTGGAACAATTCCCCCCCCCCCACCGCCCCCCACTACCCACAGTTAAAGTGAACTTCAGCCATCTCATTAGACTCCCCAGCATGCTAAGCCAGTTAGGGTGGGAGAGAGAGAGCCGCTTCCGCCCCCAGGCAACCTATAATGTGTGCCGAGTCTAACAAGGAAGTCATTTAAGAGACTCCTAATAATCTCAGCTATCAACAGATCCTCATTAAGGTATCGGTAGTTCATTAATGCGAAACGCCGAACCAGCCACTGATCCATCCGAATTTTCGCACCTTGCCAGACGAGACATAATTCAATCCGAATGATGCAGAAAGGGAGAGGAACTGACACAGGAAGCACAAACAAAAGTGAACAGCCAGGTTCGAGTGATAGCTGTCAACAGAACGAGGCTGAAGGCACTCAGCGCAAATGACAGCATGATTGCAGGGTTATTTCTGTCTATTTAGCAAGCATCAGACTGCCGCTAGCTATGATCTGGCGGAGTTCTATTAATTGTTTCTGTTTGTCTGCCCTCGTGTTTTAGTTATTACCTGAATAGTGACAGAGATGGGTTTTTTTCCACCCCTTCTGGCAGTACGACAGTTTACTACCTAGATCCTAAATAGACTGGGCGCGATCCACTTCCAGCTGAGCCATAATGCTCGCCAGGTTTAATGTAATGCCTTCTGCCTTGTTACATGGCAGATTTAATAAGCAAGAAAAGGCGAAAAGGTTGTGTCCATGTAACGATGGCTCAGTTGAATCTCTGGCCCACCAATTACTTCACTGTCTCAGATTCAAGGAAATCAGATCCAAGTATGTGAATCTCACTCCCTTACATTTACCCTTTCTCCCCGATTTAATTAGATTACACTACTTGTTGAACAACCCTGATCCTTCTCTCTGTATGATAGTGGCAGATTTTCTTCTGGAAATTACTAAATGCCAGTAGATTTCCCTTCTGGCCCCTATCATCTAGTATATCCTGTATTGTATATGCTTTTTAATCTGTTTTTATTATTGTTGTACTGCTTTATGCCAATAAAGGCTTGCTATCTTTTCACTTCCAGCTGAAATAAATGACAGGAGTCCAAATTATTTCAGTGGATTGTATCCATAATGTGGGGATTTTTTTTAAATCAGTGGGTCTTATCGCAAAGATAGGACAAGGTGTGTGAGAGTATACCAGCAGCCCGGAAAAATGATTCTAGTGAAACATTGGCTGTTAGGAACAGTGAAGGAGCTATACTTTCTCTCACTGAAAGACAAGGAGATATGTAAATTAATCTGCCATTTTCTGGACCTTCTTTGATCTAGAATGCTTTGCTTGGGTCCTAGTGCTTACCTAGTTCTCTCCCCAAGTCACTAGGACCCAAGTGGACCATTCAAGAACAAAGAAGGTCCAGGAAGTGGTGGATTAATTCCCAAATCTCCTGTCATCTTTCAGTGAGAAAGAGTATAGTCTGCTGTTGTTATGTCTTGGACGCTTAAGCCAACAAACAAACTCTGATTTATTGATCAGAAGCATTTGCTGAGCAGGCATCAAAGTACCACACCAGTAAAGCCTGGAACTCCAAGCACTACTTTGAGGACTCAAACAGAAGAGACACACGTCATATGCAAACTTCAATTTGCCTTGGGACTGTGCGAGGGTGAGTGGTTTAACCCTTCAACCTCCACTTGGTTTTACAACTCAACATTCTGCTCCCTGCTTTATTAGCAATTAAAATGGGGGCATGATTTTTTTAAAGACACATCGATTTGCCTTTACAATGCTGGTAACAAAGCAACAAAAAAAGCAAAACCGCCTGGGGGATAAATGGTTACACACCCAATACCTGCTGTACATAGCTCCCCTGTCAAGCTTGTTTTTAAACTCAACGGTCCTGGAGTAAGTTCCAGCAATTCCTTATTTTCCTCGAGTCCAGCAAAACCTCCAGAAAATAAAACACACCGTTCTCCTGGGCCTGGATCTTGTCCCACTACCGTAGAGCTACCTCATGCCAGCTACAGTAGAAGACTGCACAGCCCAGCACATACGGACACGCACACAAAGGTAATATATACAGATCATCGCTGCAGTCCACAGAATACAACTGTTTGCTGCAGAGAAGGGCTGAATAATGATTCATCCCCAATTGAAAGAGGCTGGCAAATTTAGATAGGCAGAATGCAATTACCAGAGACAGAATATGTCCAGAGATTCAGCACTCACTGTCTTTTTTGTTGGGAAAAGTGACACTGGATCTTTAGTGACCAAGGGTGAGATGATGGAGCGACTTAGGAACTTCTAGCGAGCATCATCAAAATGGTGAATTGGTTCAGTCAGCTCTGACTTAAAGAGCGAGCAACACCTGCGGAATTACAAATGTGACTTGCATTTGAAGATTTCTCTTTGGCTCCAAAATACTCCTTTAGCCCAGAAAGCAGAATCTAGCAAACTTAGGCCTTAGTAGAGATGCTGTTGAATTTCATATCTCTACTGGTTCAATTTGAAGATTCCCATTCTGACAGCACTTCTTCAAATTTTAATTTTTGCACCACTTTCCTCAATTTTTTTAAAATTATAGTTGCACAGTCAGTGTTATTTCTCCAAATGTTATCTAATGGGATGTAAATATTTCACAAAATGGCAATAAAAACCATCAACGATGAAAAACTGGCAAATAAAATGATGTGCATTGACAACATACAATAATTTTTTTAAAAAATTAAAAGGGAATTTTTCTATATCCTTGAATTCCTGGAGAAGTATCTCTGTTCTTAATCTCAGCAAACAGTTTGCATAGGCTGAGACAACTGGAGTTCATGTAGAAACAGGCTTGTCTTTCTTAATCTTGAATGTGGTTGCTGATTTTTTTTTAAAAAATGGTGTTGAAAGGTAAATATTCTCTTTTAGAAAACAGGGATGATGAAGAAGAAGAGTTGGATTTATATCCCCCCTTTCTCTCCTGTAGGAGACTCAAAGGGGCTGACAATCTCCTTTCCCTCCGGCACACAACAAACACCCTGTGAGGTAGGTGAGGCTGAGAGAGCTCAGAAGAACTGTGACTAGCCCAAGGTCACCCAGCTGACGTGTGTTGGAGTGCACAGGCTAATCTGAATTCCCCAGATAAGCCCTTGCAGCTCAGGCAGCAGAGCTGGGAATCAAACCCGGTTCCTCCAGATTAGAGTACACCTGCTCTTAACCACTACGCCACTGCTGCTTCTGGGATCTGTCATATCCTTCCCCATCACTATTCAACCGAACGGTGAACCTGGAAGAGCTGTATCAATTACATTAAAGAGAAGCTGAATATTTGAAGCAAAATTAATATCCACCAAAGCTTAGCAGATTCAAAAGCAAGTGTTTGCGAACCGCTTGGGAAGTTAGCAGGAATGCTGAGTATGAACAGGAGCATGAGAGAGAGAAAAAATCTTTCCAATCAAATTTCAAGACTACTCAAGGCTGAGTGGATGCTCACATTTTTTGCATTTCACAGAGTTGTAGCCCAGCTGTTATATTCTGTCGCTTCTGATTTATACTGACCCTACGAATGAATGACTTCCAAAACGTTCCTTAACAACCTTGCTCAGGTCTGGCAAATTGGAGGTGGTGACTTCCTTGATTGAATCAGTCCATCTCACTGGCCCTCCCTCTTTTCCTTAACTTTCCCCAGCATTATTGTCTTTTGCAGTGAGTCTTGAAATCCTATGGTGCAACCTACACCAGCTAGCAGTATATTTGGTTAAAAATTGGTTCTAGCCAACTTTTGATACCTGTTAGCATTCACGTGACAACCTTAAATAACGTGCAAACAAGCAAATGCCACCGTAAAGACTTTCAGTCAAAGGTGGTTTCAGACTTTTCCACTGGGAAGTTAATTCCCAGGCTACTAGGGAGCCCAGTTTGGATTGGGGCTGTAGGATATGAAGGTTGGAGATTTAACCCTTCCTCTGGTCTCCTTTCCTGACCTGAAATGGCCCCTGCAAGCTGATGCTTTCCCTATTGAGAGCACTTACATGAACTTACATATTTCTCTAGTGAGACCTAGAATGGCTCACCGGGGCCTTTTCAGATCAGGAAATTGATGCATGAGAGAAGACTAAGGGCCTTTCCCCACTTACCTTAACCACGCGCTACTTGAGGAGAGTAGCGTGGGGTCCCCCGGCACTCCCCACGAGAGTGGCGGCAACAGTGCAGCCACCCCAACGCTGCCGCTGTCGCGCCCCCTCAGCGTGCGGCATCCCTGGCACTCTTGCAAAGGGCGCCTTTTGATGACTCCGCGGTCGTGGGGACACCGAGGCGCGCGCCAGGGATGCCGCGCACTGAGAGCAGCACGCGGCATAGGGGGGATAGGGGAGAGTGGGGAAAGGCTGTAAGGCCCTTTCTGTACCTGCAGAATAATCCACTTTCAAGCCACTTTCAGTGCACTTTGCAGCTGGATTTTACTGTGCGGAATAGCAACATCCACTTTCAAACAATTGTGAAAGGGATTGAAAGTGCATTATTCTGCATGTGTGGAAGGGGCTAAGCCCCCTTCTCCCCACGTGTCTCATTCTCACTTGATGAGTAAACCCTCTGCTCTATGAGTATGGCTGCACTTCGCAAATAGCAGTGATCGATTACAGAACGGCACGCTTGCACTGATATTTCTGCACATGCCTTGCACCAGCAATTCATACACAACCGCATGGAGAGTCTGAGCACTATGAAATTGTGCCTGTTTCTTAAACACACCTTAAACACAACTACAGTTCTTTGTTAGGAGACCACAGTTTGATTGGCATAGTTGGACCCTGGTACATGTCAAAGATGTTTTTCAAGTTTAACGTTTGTCCTAAAAGAAGAGGGTTGCATCCAGTGGTGGGATCCAAAAATTTTAATAACAGGTTCCGATGGTGGTGGGATTCAAACAGTGGTGTTGCCGCACACATGCACCTTTAGTCCCTATTGGGCTGGGAGGTTGCTTTAGTAACCCCTTCTTGGCACTCAGAAAAAATTAGTAACCACTTCTAGAGAAGTTGTGAAAACTGGTTGGATCCCATCTCTGATTTCATCCTATGCTGCTAAAGATACACTACACCATACCCATCTCCATACCACAAATATCTGCCTGCCTGCCTGCCTTCCTGTCTGTTTGTCTGTCTGTCTGTCATCTATCTGTCTACAAAGTAGAAAAACATGCAAATGCCACCTGCTATTCTCAAACTCAATATCAGTGCTCTTGAATAATGCATTGGAGGTGATGGTTAACAATCAGAGGCTATTGATTTCTTATTAAAAACCATGACCAAGAGTCAAAGAGCTACTTTAGGCATTCCCCAAGGCTTCCCTTTGCTCAGAAGGATTTCAAAACCTTTTTGTATTTATTGTTTTGTTTTGTTTTTACTTTCAATGGCAGATCCCTGTCACTTAAATTGCATAGCAGTTTGCCACATGGCAAACAGGGAGGAGGGAAAGGGGGTTGATGCTTGGGAAAATATAAGTCTAATATTTTCCTGGCTGCACAAACTGTGGTTCTTTGGGTCCTGGTCCACATCTACACACCACACTTAGAACATAAGAACATAAGAACAAGCCAGCTGGATCAGACCAGAGTCCATCTAGTCCAGCTCTCTGCTACTCACAGTGGCCCACCAGGTGCCATTGGGAGCTCACATGCAGGAAGTGAAAGCAATGGCCTTCTGCAGCTGCTGCTCCCGAGCACCTGGTTGAGATACATCAGCTAGCATGGTGTAGTAGTCAGGGGTGTACTACCCAGGGGGACATGTGGGGTCAAATGTCCCCGGTCTGTGGTCATTTAGTCGTGGGGGGGGGGCGGAAATCACCTCCCACACCCTGCCTCCTTCTCCCCCCCAAGTCCATATACTGACTTCAAGACCTAGTGCAAAAAAAGTTGTTTGGTCGTGGTGGGGGAGGGCGGATGCCCATACCACAGGGAGGGGGGGACATACACTCAGATTTTGCAATGGGCTACATTTTCCATCGATACGCCTCTGGTAGAAATTAAAGTATCAGGGCTACGCTCTGGGAGATTGAAGCTTGAATTCCCACTCTGCCATGGAACTTTGCTGAGTGACCTTGGGTTAGTCACATAACCTCAGACTAACCAACTTCACAGGGTCATTGTGAGGATCAAATGGAAGTGAGAAGGAAAAGAGAAGAAAAGTTTGAATGTATACCCCGCTTTTCTCAACCATAAAAAGTCTCAAAGTGGCTTACTAACGCCTTCCCTTCCTCTCCCCACAACAGTCACTTTCTGAGGTAGCTGGGGCTGAGAGAGTTCATGGAGAACTGTGACTCACCCAAGATCACCCAATAGGTTTCATGTGGAGGAGAGGGAACCTAGTTCACCAGAGAAGAGTCCATCAGTCATATGTAGGAGTAGGGAATCAAATACGGTTCTCTACATTAGAGTCCACCACTCTTAACAATAACAGCACTCTGTCTGAGGAGAATGCTATAAACCATTTTGGTTTGCTATTGGGGGAAAAATGAAGTAAACGAACAAACAAATACATATTTTAATGATGGGCTGGGATATTTTTTTTACAGCTTTTATGTGATTTGGTTGGTTTGTGTCAATAATTTCATCCCATCGTATCATAGAAATTGCTTGACAGATTGGGACTTGCCTCTCTGTTCCGCCCAGCAGACACCTGGAAGTTGGGAAGACGGGAGGGAGAAATTTAGCAATCCCAGTAGCCTCAGAAGAGGATGACAGAGCCCTTGGGGGTACTGATTCCTCTGTGCTGCGTTCTCTTTTTGAAAGTCGGATGATGTCAAAAATGATCATTCAATGACACAGTTAATCAGCCGCAACCTGAAAAGGCTGAGAGTATGTTAACTTGGGAGATCACATTCAGCAAACTTTCCCCAGTAGTGATGTGACCCCATCTGCCCTATACTCTACCAGGAACTCTCCCAAATCCAAAATTGAGAGGGGACTGCGAATTCTCTGAAGAGAGCCCCAAGATTATGCAGTCAATGGAGCATGCTGACGGGTCAGTCTTCTACTACCTGCAAATTGTACATCCTAACAAAATAATCTCGGCAGAGAGGAAATGCAGTAGGCAGTGGCGGAGCTACAAGGGGACAGGGGGTCGCCGTGCACTGGGCGCACGCCTGGGGGCCGTGGAAAATCACCCCCAGGTCCCGCCCCCTTTCCCCACCCCCCGCAGCACCCACCCACCCCCATTCCCACACTTACCTTAGTTCCTTTCCTTTTTCTGAACTTTTTCAGGCTGCAAAAGGCCTGTTTGCAGTAAAAACGACCTGAGGAACTACAGTTCCCAGGAGACCTTGGGGCTCACAAGGTCTCCTGGGAAGCATAGTTCCCATTAGGCCATTTTTACTGAGAACAGGCCTTTTGCAGCCTGAAAAAGTTCTGAAAAAGGAACTAAGGCAAGTGTGGGAATGGGGGTGGGGGGTGCTGCTGGGTGGGGGTAGGTGCCACGGGGGGGCATGGGGGGGGGAGAAAATATAGAATGCGCACCGGGCACAGTTTGGCCCAGCTACACCTCTGGCATTAGGTAGAGGAATCTGCTGCGTTAAGTGACCCCCAAATCCAATGCTTGTGCAAGTTCTGGAAAGACGCTGAATTGCTACACCTGAGGACATCAACGTTTTAGAGCCTGCAAGGACCTTTGGAATTCTGACATGGCAGGTGGGCACAGCCCTAAAAAGACTGCCTCAAATTGGCCACACAAGGGGGGTAGAGGTAACTGCTGTAGCAGCTTGTCTTCAGTCACACAGTGAATATCCTTGTGCTATAGTGACAGCTGCTGCCAAGGCAACATTTTTTTTTAAAAAAAATATGCTCAGCCAATCGTCTCTCCAGTGGCAAAATCCCCACCTGGCTCTGCTCACTTTCTAAAAACATTTGGCAGGTGCGGAAAGGGCACTACGGTGTAGTGGTGGTGTGGTTAAGAACAGGTGGACTCTGATCTAGAGGAGTAGGTTAGCTCCCCCACTCCTCTACATGAGCAGTGGAGTCTTATCTGGTGAACCAGATTTGTTTCCCCGCTCTTACACATGAAGCCTGCTGGGTGACCTTGGGCTGATCGCAGTTCTCTTGGAACTCTCTCAACCCCACCTATCTCACAAGGTGTCTGTTGTGGGGAAAGGAAGGGAAATGTAAGCTGGCTTGAGTCTCCTTGCAGGAAAAAAAGGGGGTATAAATCCAAACTGCTACTACTCCTTGTCCTCTTCTTCCTCCCGGAATCAAAATGTTCACAATGCTGATGCACCTGACCTGAAGTAGGTTTTTATTAAAAACGCGGGAAACACTTTGCAGGATATATTTGCCAGCACACAGTGCTGCGAGCATCTTACAGAACGTGTCATCAATGCAAGTTCAGTTCGTCGAAAATATGCAAACATGTCAGCCGATAGGAAACTGTCCACTGGAGAACGAGGCAGCCAGTTCCAAGAATCATCGCTCAGTTGTGCATCCATCTTGCATAGTCCACAATAGCCTTTCAGTTCAAGGCTAAATTAGCCTGAGCGAATTCCTGCCTCCGGTGCAAGCTAAGCAGAATGTCATCAAGATTAAAGACCACCTGCACAGGGCACTGTGGGGGAAAAAAGGGAAGAACAATACCTGGATCCCAGGTGCTTGCTCTAAGCAGTCAAAGCCACAAATCCTAAGCACGGTTACCTGTGAGTAAAGCTTCTTTATTGACAACAGCACCGTTAGCATGTGAGGAAACGTGCATAGGACTGCAACACAAGTGGACATACGATGAGTATACTTTTTAGTACATTGTTTTTTAATTTTGCAATCCAGATTTATTTATTCATTCATTTATTTGTTCATTATTCAGGAGCAGCAGCGGCGTAGTGGTTAAGAGCAGGTGTACTCTAATCTGGAGGAACCAGGTTTGATTCCCTGCTCTGCCGCTTGAGCTGTGGAGGCTTATCTGATGAACCAGATTAGCTTGTGAACTCCAACACATGCCAGCTGGGTGACCTTGGGCTAGTCACAGTTCTTCTAAGCTCTCTCAGCCCCACCTACCTCACAGGGTGTTTGTTGTGAGGGGGGAAGGGAAAGGAGTTTGTAAGCCCCTTTGAATCTCCTTAAAGGAGAGATAGAAATCCAATTCTTCTTCTTCTTCTTCTTCTTCTTCTTCTTCTTCTTCTTCTTCTTCTTCTTCTTCTTCTTCTTCTTCTTCTTCTTCTTCTTCTTCTTCTTCTTCTTCTTCTTCTTCTTCTTCTTCTTCTTCTTCTTCTTCTTCTTCTTCTTCTTCTTCTTCTTCTTCTTCGCTTTAATTGTGTAATCTGCCTTGAGACTCAGAGAGAAAAGTGAACTACAAATGAAGCAACCAAAGAAACATACTGAAGGTCTTCCAGAAACAAGAGATTATTGCCCATGCTTTAATAGCATTGGGATGGAAAGATAAAAGTATATGGACTACACAGAATATGTATGGGAACAAGTACAATTAGAAATTTTTGGAATAATGTCAAGAAACCAAATATGGCAAGAAAAACAAATGGACATGCTGACGATTTGGACTGAATTCACAGATTGGCTTAAATGAAGTTGGAATTACGGAAAAAAATGGAAAAGAAGAGTTGAAAGAATGAAAAGAAGAAGAAATCTTAGAGGGGGAAAAAGGGGTAAAATGATATTGAGGATGTAATATAATGTTGCAAAATGTATGCAAAAAATGATCCAAAATATCAATAATTTTTTTAAAAAAAGAATCAAGAGGTTATTAGACTGCTCGTCAGAGCCAAACTGTGGGTTACATTGTGGATCGGTAAGCCTTTTCTCCAGATGTGCACTTTAACTGTGAAAGAAGGGAGGTTGAACCACTTCCCCATGATGTTTTTCCAATATAAACTGCCTCTCCAGCTGCTGTTAGCCTAGGGTTGCCAACTCCAGGTTGAGAAATACACGGAGTTTTTGGGGATGGAGAAGAGCCTATCCCTATCTTGATCCTCCGCTGAGCAAATCTGAAGCTGTCCTCCAGCCTAATGAGCAGAGGTGTAGCTCCAAGGGAACTGGGGGGTGCGTGACACACCAGGCGAGGGCGTTCCGGGGGCGTTCCAGGGTGGGGCGGGGGCGGAGGATGCACCAGTGCACCGGACGCTTTTCCCCCTTGCCATGCCTCTGCTAATGAGCCTTCCTCCAACGTAAGAGGCTTTTCCATTGGAGGAAAAGCCACTCAACTTAGAGGAAGAGTACTTAAGCTGCCATTACAAAGTCCTTGTGTTTGCTGAGGAACCAATTTGGTCAATTGAGTGTTTAAGTGAACATGTGAGATTGTCTTCAATGGAACCAGGATCCCTTCTACTCAGACTGGCATCAGCTTTCCAGAGTCTCAAATTAAGCAAGGTCTTTCACATTACCTACAGCCACCTGACCCTTTCAACTGCAAATGCTGTGAGAATTGAACCTGCAACCTTATGTACACCAAGCAAGCACACTGCCACTGAGTCATGGTCCCCCTTTCCTCCCACAGCTGCTGAGAAGTTGGTTAATAGCAGTGGTGGGATCCAAAAATTTTAGTAACAGGTTCCCATGGTGGTGGGATTTAAACAGTGGCGTAGCGCCAATGGGGCTGGGCGGGGCATTGCGGGGGCAGGGGTGGGCATTCCGGGGGCGGGGCATTGCTGGGTGGGGCTGTGACAAGGATGCAGCCGCTGCGCTGGTTCTTGGGTGGAAAACGAATGCACGCAGGCTGCCACACACACAGGTGCACCTCCTGCTAGACTGCTTCAAGTTCTGCGTGCTACTGCTGAGGAGCGGAGGAGGGGCGTAACTAAGGCAAAAATCATGTGGCAAAATCACCAATTAGTAACCCCCTCTCGGCACACACAAATAATTAGTAACCTACTCTCTGGAACCTGTGAGAACCTGCTGGATCCCACCTCTGGTTAATAGTGCCAATTCCGGGCATATCTGGAATTTCAAAGAACTCTGTTGCTTGTTGCAAGAGGGCACAAGCTACCTCCTGGCTTGCAAAGTTCCTTTGCCATCGAATTCTCGTGGCCCTAGCCTTACATTTTTCTAGGAGAATTGCACTTGCTTTGTTCCAAGGGGACCCCTGTTTAAAAAAGCAAACAGCTGACTCAGCTTACCGGAGAAGCAAATTCCAGCCTTGTGTCAGCAAAAATGTGAGATTGTAATAAGTGAAGCCGGCGGTTTTCAAAATCCAGCATCCAGACTAAGTAGATGCATTTCAATGGGGCAACAGATTGGACACAATCTGTTATGCGAGGAAGCAACTGAGCTGATGTAGTATTTCTGGGGCTCAAAGCTAAGTGGTGTTTTTGAAGGGTGGCCCCATTAATACAAGCGGATAGCAAAGTAAAGAAGTGCTAAGGATTGGAACCATCTACATTAATCTGGGGGTGGTAGCCAGGCATCTTCCACCATTCATTTGCAAAATGACTCATTTGCATCTCATTTACATCAGGAGCTTTTTGACTCTCTAATGTGATTGATTTTAGGTCCCCACTCAGTCAGTCATTGCCATAAAAGCTCTTAATTGGCTCTGCTCGCACTAGGACAGAGGGCTACCCAATGAGATGGATTCCCAGTAGGTCCAGGGCAGGTACTTCCTCACGCTACGCATAATTAGTTTCTAGAATTCCCTGACGGAAGCAGCATTTTGTAGGGTTTAGACAGATTCAAAGAGGACAGGTCTAGCCACAGTCATTAGCCATGACAACTACAAAGGAAAACTCTGCGTTCAGGGGCAGTATATTTCAGAATTCAAGGAGCAAGGGGCAAAAAACAGGGGGATGCTTTCATCCTTGCTGGAGGCACCTGGGTGGCCAATTCTGGAAACAGGATGTTAGACAAAATGGGCTCTTGATCAGCTCAAGCAGCACTCTTGCTATGATGCAAGCACTGTAAACTATTTCAGCCAGAAAAATCAGCAATAGCAGAACACTTGATAAACCAACCTGGACACAGAATATTATTTGAAAACACAGAAATTCTGGACTACTCTGACAACCACTACGTCAGACTACACAGAGAAGCCATTGAAATTCACAAGCACATGGACAACTTCAACAGGAAGGAAGAAACCATGAAAATGAGCAGAATTTGGCTGCCAGTGTTGAAAAACTCTAGAATCAGGACAGTGACTAATCAGCTCCACACAAACACAGGACAACTATAGACAATAGCTACCAAAGAAACAAAGACCAGGATACTTCTATTCAGATGCATTCACCTATTGACCTTGCTATCTTCATTGTTACTCCTAGGCTACAGACTTCTGTGTGACTCACATACCAGGCTACTCTATTCAGAGGGCCTCACCTTTTGACCTCACAGTATATATACTCCACTTGCTTTCCATTCCTACTATCAGATCCTCTGAAGATGCCAGCCACAGATGCAGGCGAAACGTTAGGAGAGAATGCTGCTAGAACACGGCCATACAGCCCGGAAACCACACACAGCACCCCAATCTCTGTTCTGCATTTTTCAGGAATCCTAATGACCCAAATCCCAGTAGCCCTGGGGGAGCTGTAGAAATCCCCACTTCTCTGTGAAGAGCTACTGCAGCCAAGTAGAGCTACCAAGAAGCCTGGAGAAAAATGTCCCATCTGAGGCTTAATGGAATGTTACCTGCCAAGTGAGGTTATTTACCTCCATGTCACAAAAAGCTTCAACTGCCCATTTCTGCCCATTAAACCTCTATTAAACAGACAGTTCCTTTCCCTCCAAGATGCTCTTGCAACCACAGAGCTGTGTGAATCTTTTCAAAGTGTGGAATCAATATTAGCCTCTTTTTACCATGGGAAAAAACATTAAGTTCTGCCTGTATCTGGCAACCAGTGGGAAAGTTGGGGACATGGAGCTATTATATCACTTCCAGAAGAGAGAAAAAAAGAACTTTATACACCACTTTTCTCTCCTATAAGAGTTTCAAAGTGGTTTACAATCTCTTTCTCTTTCTCTCCCCCCAGCAGACAGCTTGTGAGGTATGCGGGGCTGAGAGAGTTCTGAGAGTTTGGAGTCACCCAGCAGCTTCATGTGAGGGAGCAAGGAAACAAATTCAGTTCACCAGATAAGAGTTTGCTGCTCATGTGGAGGAGTTGGGAATCAAACCCGGCTCTCCAGATTAGACTCCCCTCCTCTTAACCACTGCACCATGCTGGCACAACTGGGAAATGACAATGGGTAGCTTTAGGAATTGCCAGAACCTCTATGATTTTAGCATAGAGTTTCCAGAGATTTCTAGAGTTACCCACTGTGGCGCCTCCCCTGACCACCCGTCCCCCTGGAGTGAATGTATAGTTCCTCCTCCCTTTACCTGGGGGTTTTCCTCCCCAGCCAAGATCTTAAATAACCTCGCCCACAGGGTGCCTCAGCTCTAGGCATACCCTGACACCCTTCCTGCACCTTTTCTCCCCGCCCCGTTGCCTCACGGAGTGAGGGTTAGCCCACCTACTGGGCTCCCAACTCTCCCTCCCCTGTTGCACCTTCACAGAGTCGGGACTCAACAGGAGTCCCCCAGCACCGCTGGGATACAAGACTCTCCCAGTCCCTGCCCTCCTGGGCTACACCCTCCTCTTTCCCTGCCTTCACAGAGCTCTCTCCTCCACGCTCTTCCCTCAGACAACGCCCCTGAACTTCCTTTCCCACCACCTTATATCCCCTTCCTCCCCTCATCTCCCTGCCTCGTCCCAGCTGTCGTCCCCCATGATCAGGCTCAGCTGAGACTGAGCAAGCCCGGCCGGGCTCAAAGCACCGCCTCCGCAGTCCCTCGTCCTGGTGCGTTTGTGGCGATGGATCGGCCGATCGCCTGGCTGAAGGATTGGTAGGTCAATGTATTGACATGGCGTCCGGTCAGGGTGCCGGTGAAGTGCCGTCTCAGGGGGGCGGCGTCCCATCGGGGCGGAGCAGCAGCGGATTGGCCCAGCAGCATGTCGACCCTTCTCCGGGCGGGGCCGGGGCCGCAGACTTGCGCGGCACCGGAACAAGTCTGGGCGCCACGCTGGGGCTTGCGTCCAGGCACCCACACCATTACTTTCACGTTGCACCCAGAAATGATAAATTGGTGCAGATTTTGAGAAGGAGTTTTTCTGTATTATCCTCCTGCTGCCACTCAGAGCAGCAAAGGGCAAAAGAGAAGATTGGAGGAAGGCCTGGGAACCCTGTTGTACATTTGTATCCATCTTGATCCTGCCCTTGACCCAAGCTGCTCAGGGTGGTTCACTTGTTCTATCCTCACAGCTATATGAATTTCACAATGCTTGAGACAGAAAGACAGGCCAGGATCGCCCATTAAGTGCCATGTCAGACTAAGTTCCAGCCTGACACTCATCCAGTGCAATCCCAAACAGAGTTATACCCTTCTGAGCTCACTGAAATTCATTAGCCTTCAAAGAGCCCACTTGCTGCCCTGTTAACCACCGAACCACACTGGCTACACCCTTTGCTCACTATGAATCTTCCTTCTTCCTTCTTCTTTCTCCTTTTTGTTTTCTGCCTCTGAAAACTTGGCATGCTTCAAAGTTATGAACCTTTTCATGTCAGGCTGTTGTAACCTAACAGTTGAATTCCTCGGAGCACCCACCATGTACTCCTGCCACATCGGTTACTTCGATCACTGAATAAGTAGGATCAAGTCAGTTCAGTTGCTGGCTGTACCTTTCCTTTTGTTGTTCCCAGGCTAGAAGACATTGGAGACATGTACTTGTAAGGGCTCTCAAAGTAAGAAAGAATCTGAGGATAACCCAAGCCATAATGTACTAAAAAATCTCACATCAAGGAAGGCAATGAATGTTCTGGGAACACCAGAGACGGTAGCACTGCTAAGGAGATACAAACTGTTCAGTGCTTATTTTTTACTTAGGATGTTCCTATGCTACATGCTCAGAGTTCTGCTCAACTACAGAATAAAAACAAGCCATTAAAAAACCCAAGGAGGAGGAGGAAGAAGAAGAAGATTAAGAAGAAGAGGAGGAGGAGGAGGAGTTTGGATTTATATCCCCCCTTTCTCTCCTGTAAGGAGACTCAAAGAGGCTTACAATCTCCTTTCCAGAGTGTGTTGGAGTGCACAAGCTAATCTAGTTCACCAGATAAGCCTCCACAACTCAAGTGACAGAATCAAACCCAGTTCCCCAGATTAGAGTGCACCTGCTCTTAACCACTACTCCACTAGACCACACAAGCAGCATAAAAACTCCCCTAAAACAAGTAGACTGATACAATAAAACCCCTCATTAAAAAGCCTGAGTAAAAAAGAGATCTTTTAGCCTGGCACCTAAAAAGAAAGTAAAGAAGGTACTAGGTGGTCCTCAAGGAAGGGCATTCTAAGGGAAAGGGGCCACCACAGAAAATGCTCTGCCAGTCTTAGTAGTCAGCACCTGTCTCACATCTGAAGATAGAGGCATGGAGAACAGATTTGAGAAGCAGATCTTAACTGGTGGGTTGGATGTTGCAAGAGAAGTTCGCGATATAATTCAATGAGATCTGAACACACTGGAAAAGTAGACGGATAGCTTGGCATCGCTGTATGGAATAGACTTTTGAGTATCACATGCAGAATAATGCACTTTCAAACTGCTTTCAGTGCTCTTTGAAGCTGTGCGGAATAGCAAAATCCACTTGCAAACAGTTGTGAAAGTGGTTTGAAAACGCATTATTTTGTGTGTGCGGAAGGGGCCAAAGGGTATGCTAAAATGTGCTAGATAGATGTACAGGGACTAAGATGCCAATTCTTTTACCCGCACACCCCTTGGGATCTAAACGTGAGAACTCCATCCTCTGAACATGAACAGGGCAAGAAATCAGAAGGAAAACTGTGGTTATGACCTTCACCTAGATTTGTCAATTCTGAGATGGAAATGCCTGGAGATTTGGGGGGTGGGGGTGGAGCTAGGGTGGGGGGCTGGAGAGAGGAGGGACCTCAGCAGCATATAGACTCCGCCCTCCAAGGCAGCCATTTTCTCTGGAGGAACTCTGGAGATCAGTCATAACTCTGGGAAATCTCAAGATCCCCCTGGAAGTTGGCTACCCTGTATTCATCTCTAACTGCATGCTGAGACAAGTAATTTATTTTCAACATATTTTTCATGAGAACTCTTCCATTGTACAACTAGCTATGCCTGTTTATGATGAGGTATGGATTCTGTGAGCTCCTAGGAGGTAAATAATATAACAGGTGACAGAGAATTTTATTTTGCACGCCGTCAGGCTCCATGGCTAGCCCAGTTTTAGCCAGATACTTTACTTGATTTAGATGTGAAACAAACCTGGGATTTAGCCTGATTACCTGCATTGGATCTTCTAAGGCTCAAGTCCTTGAATCAGTAACAGAGACAACTACTGTTTGGTTTGCAGAGCTGCAGCCTTTATTCTGACTGGTAGGAACTGCTCGTCACAAACACATAAGGCAGAATGCCACCCATCCAGTTATCAGATGTGGCAAGGATCTCCGTGAGCAAGGACAAAAAGCTCTCAGAGATAGTTATCATTACTGGGGTTTTTTAAAAAAGAAGGAAGACTTTAGACACTATTGTTCCACGGAGAACACACTCAAGACTTTAATCTGTCCATCAAAAACAGCACTGTTTAAAGGCAATAATTCACTCTAACAGGCAGAACAAGATGTTCTGTCTTTTCAGAATCGAAGCTTTTAAAACAATGGGACTTGGGGCAGAGAAGAAATGAGACTACCTAAATTGCCTCTCGGGGATTTATTTCCAACAATTCTGTTTTCCCAGGGGAGGGCACGGTTTCTGCTAACTCTGGTGTCCTTACAAAACAGGATGCAGTAAAACAAGATGGCATGTCGGGGAAAAGGCTGATAGCCCTCCTGCTAAGACAGCCCCCTAGCAACTGGTGGTGGCCAGCAGGGAACTAAGTGAGTGGTCAGGATCCCTCGCTAGAAACATACAGACCCTGCTGGCAATTAGCTAATGTCACTTCCTACGCGCACTGGAAGCGAAGTTAGCATGGTCCATTGCGCACAGCACAAACAAATGTCCTGGGAGCATCTTTTAAAAGCCTCCTCCTAATGTTTTGTTTGGACAGCATGCACCAAAAAGGCATCAGAGGAGGAGTAGGAGCAGTGGTGGGATCCAAAAATTTTAATAACAGGTTCCAATGGTGGTGGGATTCAAACAGTGGCGCCGCCGCACACACGCACCTCCAGTCCCTATTGGGCAGGGAGGTTGCTTTAGTAACACCTTCTCGGCACTCAGAAAAACTTAGTAACCACTTCTAGAGAAGTGGTGAGAACTGGTTGGATTCCACCTCTGATTAGGAGGCATTTCCTGCCACCCGAGTGCCTGACATTTTGTTCTGCAAGGATTCTCCGTGCACACAGCTATTTGGTGAAGGTCACTCTGGATGTTTGCTCTGCAGGCTCTGATCCCGGGTGCCTTTTCAGCCCAAAAAGTACATGGCTGTACTCTGCTCATCCTATTGACTCTGGCAATATATAGTTTTTCCCTTTTAAATTTTTTTGAAGACGATGTGAAAATCAGCATGCGTTCTAAAATCAAACCCCTGGGCATTCCCGGGGGGAGCCGACCATAGTGGGCTCCAGTGGTGGGATCCAAAAATTTTAGAAACAGGTTCCCATGGTGGTGGGATTCAAACTGTGATGTAGTGCCAATGGGGCTGGGCGGGGCATGATGGGGGCGTGGCGGGTCATTCCGGGAGTGGGGCATTCCTGGGCGGGGCTGTGGCAAGGATGCAGCCGCTGCGCCAGTCCTTGGGCGGGAAACGAATGTACGCAGGCGCAGGCTGCCACGCACGCCGGTGCACCTCCTGCTAGACTGCTTCAAGTTCTGCACGCTACTGCTGAGAGGAGGGGCGTAACTAAGGCAAAAATCACATGGCAAAATCACCAATTAGTAAGCCCCTCTCGGCACACACAAATAATTAGTAACCTACTCTCGGGAACCTGTGAGGACCTGCTGGACCCCACCTCTGCTGGGCTCCCACCCAGGCTTCTGCACCCTGGACACTGCAGCTAGCACCGTAGACTTACCCCAGTCTATTTAGCCCCATGGAGGGCTTTTAAGCTGCCGGGAAGGTTTTTGGGTTTTTTTCCTCCCTGGACCACTTGAAAGCCCTCTGCAGGTGGTGGCGTGGCACCCCTGCAGCGCGTTCCCAGCCGCCTCGGGCTTTGGATAGGGCTGCCCATGGAAATGAATTTTAAAAATGAAAGAAAGAAACATGCCGAGGTCTGCTTGCACCAGAAAATTGGAGTTTATCATAGCGAGCTCTGAATCCCAGCACCAACGTCTCAGAAACCAGGATCGTCTGCTAAAATCGCAACGTCTGTGTGGAATCTTTGGAGGAACCGGCCGTTGATGGTGCCCCCGCCCCCGGCTCGGCCCCGACATCTGGGCCAATTGTCATCTCAGACTCGCCATCCCCCTCTTTTTAGAGAGGGGAGGGAATTTTTAGATTAGAATGTCGGACGCCTTTCTCCCCCCTTTGGGGAAGGGAAGGGAACTACAACAGTAGATCACTGAACGCTATTTATTTACTGTAATTTATTACATATTTATTAGGAACGTTGTTATGGTTATCGCTGCTTTTAAATGTTTTAATTGCCTATATTGTTTTATTTCTGCTGTACACCGCCCAGAGCCCTCCGGGGATGGGGCGGTATAAAAGTTTAAAAAATAAATAAATAAATAAAATAAATCTTGAGCGGGAGAGACAAACTCTTATTACCCCTTGCAGAGAAAATGTACCAAAAGATTGCCAAAAATCCACACATCTGCCTTGCACAGCTGTCTTGGTGGTGATGTGGCAATAGCACAGGCCTGCAGTGCTGAGAATTATAAAGCAACCCACCCCCTAGAGTCCTTTCGCTCCCGTTTTCATCTTCTATGGTATTTCATAGGTCACATGTCACGTGACCTTCAAATTGCTTGGTCATGCACAGTGACCAGAGCTATAGAGGGGCATGAACCAGGCATTTAGAAGCAAAAGGAGGAATTCAGAGGGCTTATTTGCAGAGAAAATAGGAAGCCAAGTGGAAGATGAGGGGCCTGGATTAATCAGATGAGACTTCCTCCAGCCTCGTAAACAAACAACCAGGCAAACTTCCCAGTCGTCAGCTTTTTGAAACCACAGATGATTCGAAAGAATTTCCATGAAGCGCGACTCCGAGTAAATATTTCCCACAGCTCCTCTCACAGCTATTAAACAGCTTTTCTGCCCATTTCTTTGACAACGGAAGAAAATCTCTACAATTGAAACAAAACGCAGACACAAGAACACTCTACCATTGCTGAGCTAAATCCGAGGCGTCCCCCTGGCTCCTTCGTAGCAAAGTGAAACTCAATGGAACTAACGTTTTCCTGCAGCTTTAATGTGCAAATAAGAATGAGGCGCTGATAGAAATTAATTTGGACTGATGAACAACATTTACGTTGTGGAAACTAGCAGCTTCTGGAAGCAGAAGCAGTGGTGGGATCCAAAAATTTTAGTAACAGGTTCCCATGGTGGTGGGATTCAAACAGTGGCGTAGCACCAATGGGGCTGGGTGGGGCACGACGGGGGCGTGGCCGGGCATTCCGGGGGCGGGGCATTAATAATTTCTCTGTTACTGTAAAAAACTCCTACTGTAAAAAAAAAGTTCCTAATTTCCAGCTGGTATCTTTCTGTCCATAATTTAAACTCATTAAAGCAAGTCCTATCGTCTACTGCCAACAGAAGCAGCTACTTCTCCTCTAATTGACTGCCTGTCAAATACTTAATACTTTCAAATACTTGATTTTGTTTCTAGAAATCAAAAGAAGGATACTTTCCTTAAACAAGGAACTTTACCATATTTCTAAAACATGTTTTTAAAACAGCCCAACAGGGAGAATGATCCCGTTTTCTACCTTCGCTAACCAGCCACATAGGAAACAACAGGACTTTATGATTTTTGGACCTAATGGAATTTGTAACGGAAAAGCGGACCCAATTAGTAACCCCCTCTTGGCACACACAAATAATTAGTAACCCACTCTCGGGAACTGGTGAGAACCTGCTGGATCCCACCTCTGAGCAGAAGGCTTCGTTTGTGCTTTCAACGCATGCAGGCTGAACATGTGTCATGGAGGATATGATTTAGGGGAGACCATAAGAGAATGGAAGTAACATGGAAGTTGAAGAAGATGCATTCAGTCTGGATAATCGTAATGATGAATCACGATCAGAGCATGACAGAGAATTCACAAAACCAGTTCAGCGCACCCAGAGCCACGCAGCCGGAATTAATTTAACCGATTGTGCGAACCAGTCCTTTCATTTATCTTCAAACAACATTTATACCCTGCTTTTCTCCCGCAGCAGAAAGCAGTTTACAACACCATCCCTTCTTCCCCACCTATTCTAATTCTCATAAAAACCATGACATAGATTTAGTCTGACAGGATCGTGACTGGGCCAGAGAGTTTCATGGCACAGTGAAATCAACGGGTCAATACAATGAATTACTGTTAATTTAATTTACTCGCCAGTCTTCATAGCGCACTTGTCCAAATGCATCATAAGGACCCCAAACCATGTTTCAATTGGCAAAGTAATTAATAAAGACCCAAACTGGATACTAATTATTATAACTGTCATAATAAAAATCAGTTCAAGTGACAAAATGTTAAGTCTCCAAATTACCTTTCCTGTGTATCTCTCTGCTTCCTTGAGCATTAATAGGACAATTATTTTATTAATACATAGTGATTACAGCATTTATAAAAGAATAATGTAACTCCTACTGCACATATTAAACCTATAATTCAGCAGCAGAAGCTCGGTGACAAAAAAATGTAGGTGGCACAGCTAGCGGAGAGCGCCAAGATAAAAATTACAGCATAATTTAATTAACTGTTAAAAGAACACAAACACGCTTGTAATAAATTAAACGTTGGAACGAGGAGGCTAAGCCAGCGAGGCCCTAGTCCAAAACTATTAATCCACAGCCAGTCTGTATGCAACCAGCTCCTTATTTAAAGGATGCGCAACACGTTGACCAACATTTTAAACTCAATGTTTGGACTTGACAAGAGCTAATTTAAATAACAGCGCGTGTGTCGTTTTAAAGACATGGACGTAAATTACACATGGTCTTGTGCCCAAGTTGGGGAAATGTAATATAGCTAGCTATTTGTTAAACAACAAAAACTGAAGAACGAAAACGGGGTTGGTGTGGTTGCCACGCCGTCGTGCTGCCTTCGAAGCAGCAGTGGCGTAGTGGCTAAGAGCAGGTGCACTCTGATCTGGAGGAACCGGGTTTGATTCCAGCTCTGCCGCTTGAGTTGTGGAGGCTTATCTGGGGAATTCAGATTAGCCTGTGCACTCCCACACATGCCAGCTGGGTGACCTTGGGCTAGTCACAGCTTTTCGGAGCTCTCTCAGCCCCACCTACCTCACAGGGTATTTGTTGTGAGGGGGGAAGGGCAAGGAGATCGTCAGCCCCTTTGAGTCTCCTACAGGAGAGAAAGGGGGGATATAAATCCAAACTCTTCTTCTTCTTCTCTTCAAAGGGCTTTCCATCAGCATGTGGGGAAGAAAAGTAAAACAAACCTCCCTGCTGCCATAGGGCTTTGTGGACTTAGAGACCTGGGCCATGGCGGAGTTCCCTGCTAAACTGGGGTTGAAGTCCCTAGGAATGTCTCTGGACTACCTTTGCCGGGGAGGGCAAATCTGCTGGTGCAGCCCCTGTGCCATTCCCCCAAGCTGTTTTGCCCCCCCCCCACCTTTGGATGGGGCTGTAAGTCTCCTATAAGCTTTCTTCTATGAAGTACAAGAGCAATCTGTCACCTTTTAAGACAAATCACTATGGAACAACCAGGGATTCTCTTCTGGCAGGAGGCAGAATGGCAGATGGGGTTTATCAGAAAAGAAAGGTAACCATTCTGACCCAAATAGAAACACATATGCACTTTTTAGGTCCATTCCACACATTACATTTTTAATCACTGTAAAACAGGGCAACGTCCAAACCCAAGAGCACCTTGAAGCCCAACAAGATTTCCAAGGCACAAGTTTTTGAGCGTCAAAGCCCTCTCCATCAAATAAGCTATTTAAAAACTATTCCTAAAAGTATAACTTGTGAAACATACTGACTGGTGTTTGCAGACTTTATTAGACAGTAACTCTTGAGAGGGAGCCAGGATTGGTTATAGTTCCTCACTGAGTGTACGAACAGTGGTAAATCCAAATACTATTTGGATTGGACTGGCCCTTCCAGGAAATATCTAGATATAATTCTTAAAAAAAAATTTTTTTTAAATATTAATATGGTACCTTACTAAAAGATGTTAAAGAATAATAATAGAATCATAGAGTTGGAAGAGACTCCTGTGGCCATCCAGTCCAACCCCCTGCCATGCAGGAACACACAATCAAAGCACTCCGGTCAGATGGCCATCCAGGCTCTCTTTAAAAACCTCCAAAGAAGGAGACTCCACCACACGCTAAGGTAGTGCATTCCACTGTCGAACAGCTCTTACTATAAGCATTTTCATATTTGCTTATCTGCCTGTTTTCCATTTATAAATCATCTAGTAAAAACGTTAAGAATCTGTTTGAATTTGGTTAGATTGAGGTAAACTGTAAAAGGGGAAAAGAAGTAAGCATTCATTTTAGACTTTACCATCTTGTTGTAGTGGGTTTTCTGGGCTGTGTGGCCGTGGTCTGGTGGACCGCGGCCACACAGCCTGGAAAATCCACTACAACCAGTTGAATCCGGCCATGAAAGCCTTCGACAATACATTTACCATCTTGTACTCCAGCATGGCGAGGCGAGGTGGCGTGGTATAGCTTTGTCTTGTCAGATCTCAGAAGCTAAGTAGGATCAGCCCTTGGAAGAGACACCATCAAGGAAGATGCTACAGAGGAAGGCAAACCATCTCTCCCCCCCACTTGCCTTGAAAGCCCCTTGCTGTGGGGTCATCATAAGTTGGATATGACTTGAAGGCATTTTATGCAAACACATCCTGGCATGGCAAAAGCAAGCAAGATTCCATTGGACAGTGAAAGGGCTGAATTCCAGCTTTCAAGCTGGGCACGCACAGAAGAAAACCAATCAGGAGCCATTTTGACACTCTGTGTTCCTGAGGAGGAAGTTAATCGTGTCACAGCTTGGCCGCTTCCTCGGTGGAAATCTCTTCATTCACATAATTTGTTTGCTCTGTCACAAAGGAATGCTAGAAAATACAACCCATACATTTTTGATGTCTCTATTTTTTCAGCTCATTCCACTTTTCCTTTGTTACTGACGGATGAGGGACCAGTGATCTACAACAAACAGCTACCGAGTATTGCATTTAGCAAAGCTGAAATGGCTAGACGGGATAGAAAATGATGGCAGGATTTTTTAAAAAAACACCGGCTCGTCTTTTGTTAACCAAATGGCTCCATACAACGAGCAGATTAAGTAATTTGGAAGGCTGGCTCTGAAGGAAAGCCTCTCTACAGTGTTCCACTGTCAGTGCCCCCTTCAAAGGGCAGCATAAACACAACACCCTGTTTCACAGATTCCGGGTCACTTCGGGATTGCTGGATCAAACTTGCCGAAACAAGAGAGAGGCCAAAGTACTGTTTGTTCTGCTGTTTCCTGTAACAGGGCACGTTTGTGATGTTCAGCTGAGCAGCTAAAACTTCCTGGGATAAGCAGAAAGCTTTGACATGAGAGATAAGTCATAAATTTATAGGTCTCTTCCATACCTCTGAAGCAGCCCGGACGCATTTGTGGCCATGGCTGTGAGCTGGCACACAACTAGTCTGCTTTAATTAATTAAGATATTTATACTCTGTCTTTCTCCCCAACGGGGACACCAAGGCCCCTTCCACACAGTGCTGGGAGAATGGGTTGCAGGCAGGATAAAGTAACCTGCTCTCCTGCTGTCCCGTTCCTCTGTGCAGGAAGTGAACAGAGCCCACAGAAGCAATGTAGGCTGCTGTTGTGCCTTCACACAAAGGTGTGTCTTTAAAAAAACTCATCTCCCATGCTGCGTAGCTGCACAGGGAGGACATTTAAAAACTGGGGAGCAATTGCTTCCCAGGGCAGCCATTCGCTCATGTCTGAATGGCTGCAATCCATGTTACAACTAAAGAATCGCAGATGGTGCGATTCTTGAAAAACCCAGGTTGGGGGGAAAACGTGGAGCAAACTTGCGTTCAGAGCGGGATCTATGCAAAGTTCCCTCCCAACACGGGTTTTGCCCTGTGGTTAGCCCAGGTTTATTGGCCCATCCAGAAAGGGCCTCTGTGACTTATAACATCATCCCCAATCCATTTTATCCTCAAGCCTGGCTTACACAAGGAAACACATGCTGAATAATGTGTTTACTATGCACTTTAGCAATCGCTTGCAAGTGGATTTTGCGTAGTAAAATCCAGTTGCAAAGTGTTCTGAAAGAGTATTATTCAGCATATATAAAATCACCTAAGTGAAGATTTGAACCTGAGTCCCCTACTCTAATGCTCTAAATATGAAACACTGGCAAGGGTAGCGCTTCCTGCTGTGGTTCCATTCCCCCCCCCCAACTTTATGCTCTCCAATTAAAACATCTGAAAATGGTTTCTGCCTCTTTCAAACAACTGTTCCCTTCCCATACACTCACAGACTTGCCACTGTCATTTCAACTGAAAGGGTGACACCTTGTCTCTTCCACACATGCAGAATAATGTACTTTTAATCCACTTTCAATGCACTTTGAAGCTGGATTTTACTGTGCAGAATAGCAAAATCCACTTTCAACTGTGAAAGTGGATTGAATGTGCATTATTCTGCATGTGCGGAAGGGGCCGTAGTCCATGCTTTGATGGGTCTTTGAACAATCAGGGAAGAACTTTTGGGTAAATAAGAATCTCAGCAGAACAATGGGGCCTTGTGGCCAGTCCAGCACAACCAGTATCAAACCAGGGAATCCAAAGTACGCCGACTAAAGCAAGGAACACTTTGGCAAGACCAACAATTTCAGTTTCAAAGAATCCAAGCAGGCAAGCCAATACAAAGATCTAGCAAAAACCAACAAACTGCATGGTGTAAAAATGCAGACCTGGGAGCCTGACAATGCTGGCCCTGAATATTTCCACAGTGACCTGAATGTGTCTGGATTTTTTGTCCCCGTTTACCAGTATCCTCCCAAATCCCCCACACCAACCCAACACCTGGATATATCCCCCCAAAAGCCCAAGGTACTTTTCAGAAATATTCAGACCAGAAATATCCAAATGCACACTCCTAATCTGTTTTGTGTGCAGAAGAGTCTAGGTTCAATCCCTGTTATCTCCATATAAAAAGAGTGCATGATGTGGTGCATGAGTAGATGAGTAGGTGTAGGTGAGTAGGTAGAGTGCATGAGTAGGTGATGAGAAAAAAAACCCTACCTGAGAATCAGGTTAACTGCTGTCAGTCAGAGTAGTCCATACCGACCTGTATAAGCTAAGGACAAATTCAGTGCAAGGAAGCTCTGTGTGTTCTTATGGATGGATATCTGACCATCCTCCAAAACATCATCCTCTTTCTTGTTCCAACTATCCCAATTTTCCTTCCAGCACTAAACATCTCCTCCCTCTCTTTCTCATGCCACAGGGATTTTCTTTTTCTGAGCCCCAACTTCCCTTCCTCCAACTTCCTTTTCTCGTTATTTGCCCAGTGATTTCGGCCAATTCCTCAAAAGCGAAAATGCCCCACCTAATTTCTCCCCTAACTTCTGCCAATTTATTCCGTATCCCAACCCAAGAAACAGACGTCAGAGAGCGAACCAAGAAACCTCTGCTTCCTCCAATATCCTTGAACGACTTCACCTTGAGGTAAAACAAATCGTTGTTATCTGTTTCTTCATCACAACAGAAGAAAAACAAACAGAAACGGTCTGGAGATAAAGCCCAAACCAGTGTAATGGTGGCTAAGGGAACAGAGATCTCTTTGGACTCTGTCCCTACCCCATTATCTAAATTGGCATCAGTCTTGGTGCTCTGGGTCTGGTAAATTAGTTGAAGATGGGAGGCTGAAATACAACAATAGAGAAAAACGATGGGCACCCAGATACCTTCCTTACTTAAGAAAATAGTTGATTGGGCTGGTGTGATAATGGAAAGATGGTGCAAGGGGTTTAATCCCCCTCCCCAATTTCTTAGCACTGTGGATCCAATCCAGTTTGCCCTCCCTGCAGCTCCAGAATAAATGAAAATGCAAAAAAGTTGGGAGCGCCAACCACAGATCTCCAACGTATCCTCTGTTCTGCTCCTTCAGCTAGACATTTTAAATGGGGTTTACGTAGAGATCACTGGGCAATGGAATGGGCTCACACACTAGCACTGTAGGATGCTAAAGGTTGTCCCATTGCTTTGCCACATGTCCACTTTTCCAGATGACTCAAACAAGATGCATTATGAGGCCACAGCAATGGGCCAGCGCACTGTAAACAGTTTATGAGTATTTTCAAACAGATGTACAACATGTAAGTGTATGTACCATTAATTCTCTTCTTCTGCCGTTGCTGCTGCTTAGCATTTATATAGCTTTTCAAAGTGTTCAAAACACTGCCTATACATTATATCTATTATTCTTACATCAGTGCTATTATCCTCACACTGCAGATGGGCCTGTTAAATTTATGGTAAAAACAATCTTTGAAACAGGGACATTGGATTCCATAACTCATGATGTTACAGGAAACCTGCGCTTGTCTGTGACAAGCATGAACATAGCTTGCTTGCATCTTGTGACTGTCTTCCTGCCTCCTCATCTTTCCTCCCTTGCATACAGACTATGAGTGAAAGATTCCTGGTTTGGGAAACCTGAGTTAAGCTCCAGTTTGTCATGGCATCTTCAACATGGGTGCCTGCACCAACTGCAATTTGTTTCCTTCCCATCAACTGAGAACCTGAGCCAAGATTTCACCATGGTTCAGAATCTTGGTTTGTTAGGAGGAGAAAACACGCCGCAGTTTGCTCAGGTGACTACATTTGAATGTCAAACGATCACATGGAGCTGCCTTATACGGAATTAAACCCTTGATCCATTGAAATCATCATTATCTTCTCAAACTGTCAGTCCAAGATCTCAGGCAAGGGATTTTCTCATCCCTTACTGCCAGATCACTCAACTGGTGATCCTGGAGTTTGAACTTGGGATATCCTGCAAATGTTATGGGTTCCTGATTCAAAACTTCCTAAGCCAGAAAACTTCAACCATTCATCAAATATAAGAGAAGGGTAGAAAGACATTAACCTGAGAACAAGCTGAATTTGTAAGCATCACACCCAAGTAGAGGTTTGATGTGATATCTGAAACAGGTATTTGTCTTACAGCTACTATATGGCAGTGGCTTGTACACCAATCCCCTGCAGGATATGATGTCTGCCTTGCACATACCTTGGCCTACAGGAAGGTAGGATCTCACTTGCGTCTCCAGCACATTTCTTTCATAATCATTTTGAAACAGACCATACCTGGCTGTACAATGAACTAGAAACTATGCCACTCTGTCCTTTTGCCACTCTCACGCCTTGAGACGTCAATCCACGATAATTAAAATTCTGTCAATCCACTATAATTAAAACTCTGTCTTTAAAACAAATGTCAGTCCACGATAATTAAAACTCTATCTTTAAAACAGATTCTGCAGATTTCTTGTGCTGAAAATAATGCCCATTCATGGAGAGTTACGGTGGGAAATGGATGTGGATATTCAGGAATCTTATTAAAATACCAGTCTTGTATTGATACCAAAAGAAACTGATGTGGCCCTACAGTGCTTGCAAACTCAGCTCCTGCTAAGCAGGTAGGGGAGTACCAATGGAAAGGTTTTATTTCCCCCATTAGTTATGGGATTTCACTCTATGGAATTTGTGGTTTTTTGCAAAAGGTTAATCCAGTAAGTTGTTTGCTGGAGGCAGACATCGCAGTTCAAACACATGATATGGTGTACATCCCAGGACAGAAAAGGGCAACGTCAAGTTCAGATTTCTGCTGGAGAACTGTCAATTGTTTGAGACTAAATTTATGTGGATAGAAAGCCCCATGTTTAATTAAAGGGTGGATGAGACCATGGAGCCCCATGGTGCAGAGTGGTAAACTGCAGTAGAGCTCTACTGATGACCTCAGTTTGATCCCAACAGAAGTCTGGCCCCTTCCGTACATGCAACATAATGCGTTTTCAAACCACTTTCACAACTGTTTGCAAGTGGATTTTGCCATTCTGCATAGCTTCAAAGAGCACTGAAAGCAGTTTGAAAGTGCATTATTCTGCATGTGCGGAATGAGCCTCAGTTTCAGGTAGCTGGCTCAAGATTGACTCAGCCTTCCACCCTTCTGAGGTTGGTAAAATGAGTTACCCCGTTTGCTGAGAGTAAAGTGTAGAAGACTGGCAAGTCACTGCAAACCACCCTACAAACATAGTCCGCCTGGTCAATGTTATGAAGTAACATCACCCCCATGGGTCAGTAATGACCCGGTGCTTGCACAAGGGACTACTTTTAGAAGAAGAAGAGTTTGGATTTATATCCCCCTTTTCTCTCCTGTAGGATACTCAAAGGGGCTTACAATCTCCGTTCCCTTCCCCCTTCACAAAAAACATCCCGTGAGGTAGGTGGGGCTGAGAGAGCTCCGAAAAGCTGTGACTAGCCCATGGTCAACTCAAAGTGGTTACAAGCTCCTTTCCCTTCCTCTCCCCACAACAGACACCTTGCGGGGTAGGTGGGGCTGAAAGAGTTCGAAGAAAGCTGTGGTTAGCCCAAGGTGACCGAGCACACTTGAATTAGGTATGTGGCTTTTAAATTACAAAAGAACCACTGCCTTGAGGCTGGCACTAACACACAGGCACACAAAAAGGCTTCTCCAGCCAGCTGTGCAAAAGACAGAACTGTTAATATATGTCTCGTTGTAATAGCAGTAATTTAGGAGACTGAAAATTAATCACTGAAATAACGACAAACTATGCCTTGCCATATATTTAGTGCTTATCTAGCAAGATACTCAATAGCATCACCC
Source organism: Sphaerodactylus townsendi (assembly GCF_021028975.2). NCBI lineage: Eukaryota > Metazoa > Chordata > Lepidosauria > Squamata > Sphaerodactylidae > Sphaerodactylus > Sphaerodactylus townsendi. The sequence continues at coordinate 76,515,035 of NC_059434.1, forward strand.
CATATTTTTTAAAGCTTCCATTTATCTTTATGGCAATAAATTGGCTTTTCCATATACATCAAACCAAGCATTACCCTCTTGTCAGTGTTGAAGTGCCTGTTCTCTTCTTTATTTTGTCAGGCTCGCCATGTTAAGGTCGAGCGTGGGCATGCGAGCAATTCTCTTTGTGAATTTTTACTGGCCATTTACTAGCATCTTACTAGGTTAGTATTTTTCAGGCTGGGATTTGGGACCTGTTAGCATACTCAAGAGACGCAGAACCTCCAGGTGATGGTTGGAGATCTCCCAGGATTACAACTGATTTCCAGGTGACAGATCAGTTTACCTGGAGAAAATGGTGGCTTTGGAAGGTGGACTCTACGGCATTATACTCCATTGAAGCTCTTCCCCTCCTCAGGCCTTGTTCTCCTCATAAGCATAAGCAATTTATTGTCATTGTGCATGCACAACGATGCGCACAACGAAATTTACAGCAGCATTCCTCGATGCACACAATTTCAGACTCATACATCATCCTCACTTTCCCCTTCCTCCACCCATCCCTACACAGCCCCAAACACATCAACATGAAGCCCCGGAGTTCAGCATTGCCACAGGTCTAGAGTAGAAGCTGTCTCTAAGCCTCTTTGTCCTAGTTTTGATAGACCTGTATCGCCTGCCAGATGGTAACAGTTCAAAAAGAGAGTGTGCTGGATGAGACGGGTCCCTCAGAATATTTTGGGCTTTTTTTAGGCTTCGGGAATTATAGAGTTCTTCCAAGGAGGAGAGAGGGCAGCTGATAATCCTTTGTGCAGTAGTGATCACCCTTTGGAGCGCCTTCCTATCTGCCACTGTGCAACTGGAGAACCATACACAGATGCAGTAGATCAAGACACTCTCTATAGCACAGCGGTAAAAGGACACTAGGAGTTTTCCATCCAGTTGTTGTTTCCTTAAAAGTCTCAGATAGTACAGTCTTTGCTGGGCCTTCTTAACCACCGCGGCAGTCTGTACGCCCCAGGTCAAGTCCTCTTTAATCATAATGCCCAGAAATTTAAAACTAGCCACCCGCTCTACTTGATCTCCATTTATAGTCAAGGGCTGAATTCCTGAGCTATTCCTTCTATAGTCCACTATAAGCTCCTTTGTCTTGTTAGTATTAAGAACCAGGTTATTTTCCCTGCACCATGAGAGCAGTCGGTCCACCTCATGCTCCTCCCTCGAAATCTCCGGGTATTTCTATAACCAGGGGTGATAACCCTATCCACAAGTCCTTTGCAAACCTTTGCTAGTCTAGGGAAAGACTTGGCCCTCCCCTGCTCGTGATGCAAAAGACAACAGAACACACAGATTTCTTGTGGGATAAAAAAAACAAATAGCCATTTTATTTAATTTATTGACACAAGGTAAACAGAAGCGCAAGGCGCAGCATGGGGGGGTCTGATCTCATACTGGGAAGCCCAAGTGCTGTCCCCCAGCAACCAATTTCCTCCAGCCCGTATGCTGAGGAAAACCATGACACTATGGAGCAGCGATGTGAAAAAATCAGATGGGTGGTGGGTCACAGCCTGAAGTTTCTGGCTGCTGCTAGGGATGCAAATCCTGGTAGCCCACGTCTGGGCACCCTACCAGTTGACTTGCTTCACCCCAAACCTCTTAGGGAGATTCCATCCAAGCAGGTACCAGACCCGCTAAACCACTATGAGATCGGTCCCCCATGCGCAACCCGCCAATGAAAATAAAACAATAGTACAAAAGATAGCCATAATACAGGGAGGAAGGGTGGGAATCTGCTCAGAAGACACCGCTCGAATGGGGCTTGGCCTGCGCACACCGGCTTATAAAGCCGAGCATGCCTGCCTCCTGACTGTGCAGCACGCTGTGGCGTTTTTCAAAACCCTGCCATGTGTAAGGGGGAATCGCGCATGCCCAGAAGGGCATGCAGCTCTCACGGGACTGGCTACGGCCTGCGAAAGACGCAGTGAGGGGAGGCAGGAAATCGGGCTGCCTTTTCCTGCCCTGCAGCGGCAGCAGCGGTGGTTCTCGGCTGCTTCTTTCTCAGGCTCATTCAACTAATGTGAAAATTGAGCTTTCTCTGTTCTAGGAATGGAGGCAGGGACTCTCTGCCTCTTTAGAAGTGGATGGAATCTGCTACCCCTGCTCTGTCGATGGACAGCAGGTAAAAGAGCTGCTACCTGTGGTCATCTGGCTTTCAGACCACCTGAGAGCACTAGCCAGAAAATGTGCTTCTTGGATGTTAGGGACCAGTAATCTGGCCCTAAGAATTCTTGAGTGACACCAAGAAGCTGGATGGTTGAAGCTAGTCCAATCTTGTCAATCTTGTAAGCTAAGCGGCGTTGACCCTGGTTAGTCTTGGGCCTTTCCCCACTTACCTTAAGCCCCGCGCTACTCTCCTCAAGTAGGGCGGGGTCCCCCGGCACTCCCCACACCAGGGGCGGCGACAGTGCAGCCGCCCTGACACTGCCGCTGTCGCGCCCCCTCAGCGCGCGGCATCCCTGGAGCTGGAGAAAACGGCACTTTTTGATGACCCCGCACAGAGCACGGGGTCGTAGGGACGCCCGGGTGCGCGCCAGAGAGGCCGCGCGCTGAGAGCAGTGCGCGGCATAGGGGGGATCCTGGTGAGTGGGGAAATGCCCCTTGAATGGGTGAATCAAATGGGCTTCACTAATGAGGTCCAGGATTGCTACACAAAGGCACACCATGGGAAACCAGCTCTGTTACATCTTGCTTGACAGTTCTCGAGGGCTGCCATAGTTCAGCTATGACTTGGTGGTCCTTTCCACCACCATCAAGTCACAGTGAAGGCACCATAGTTACTTCTGGAATAAAACTGTTTACTGTTTTTTAAAAAAAATGCAATGATTTTTAAGATACAGAAAGAAATATGTCCTTGTGATTCAGAGGTCCTGACAAACTACTATTTCTTAGGAACTAGAAGTCTTCAGTTTCCGGGAACACATTCAGCCTAAGGATTTCCCAAGTTTCGTTCTGGGATCAAACCAACCGTAACTTGTGTAGTATTCCAAATGACCATTTTTGGAATCCAATATGCAATTATGAATATTTCCTCAGCAATGAAGTGGGCTAAGTGAATCTCAGTTCACGTTTATCGTGTTGTTTTCATTAAAACATTCAGACCATCTTGATCCTGACGGAAGTTGGTTTCATGAAGCTGGCCAAGGTTAACTCGGCCTTCCATCCTTCTGAGGCCAGTAAAATGAGTCTCCAACTTTCTGGGAGTAAAGTGTAGATGACTGGGGAAGGCAATGGCAAACCACCCTGTAAACACAGTCTGCCTCGTAAATCTTGAGATGTGACATAGAAGAAGAAGAAGAAGAAGAAGAAGAAGAAGAAGAAGAAGAAGAAGAAGAAGAAGAAGAAGAAGAAGAAGAGGAGGAGGAGGAGGAGGAGGAGGAGGAGTTTGGATTTATATCCCCCCTTTCTCTCCTGCAGGAGACTCAAAGGGGCTTACAATCTCCTTGCCCTTCCCCCCTCACAACAAACACCCTGTGAGGTGGGTGGGGCTGAGAGAGCTCCGAAGAACTGTGACTAGCCCAAGGTCACCCAGCTGGCGTTTGTGGGAGTGCACAGGCTAATCTGAATTTCCCAGATAAGCCTCCACAGCTCAGGCGGCGGAGCTCAGGGGAATCAAACCCTGTTCCTCCAGATTAGATGCACGAGCTCTTAACCTCCTATGCCACTGCTGCTCCCATGGGTCAGTAATGACACAGTGCTTGCACAAAGGGCTACCTTTAACTTTTCCCCCTCTACCTTAAAGAGTCTCAAAGCTGCTTATAGTCACCTTCCCTTCCTCACAACCGAAAACTTTTGAGGTTGGTTGGGCTAACAGAGTTCTGAGAGAACTGTGACTGGTCCAAGGTCACCCAACAGGATTCATATGAAGGAGTGGGGAAAACAAACCTGGTTCACCAAGTTATACTCCACCGCTCATGTGGAGGAGGGAGGAATTAAACCACATTTTCCAGGTGAGGATCTGCACCACCCACAACCACTATGCCTCTCTTCCTCCAAATGATAATGCTCTGAACAGCAGAGATGCCTTGCTGTAAATGCCAGGACTTGTGCTCCTGGTATCTGCTGGTTCATGGTGCTGAAGGAAAGAAGAGATGTTTGCGGGACAGTCAAGGTCCCGCAAGGTCAGAGAATGACAGAGAGAAAGAAACTCAACATTACAGCCCAGTTAATTTCACCGCTGGTTCTTGAACTGACAATAATTCATTTCCTATCAAACCAAGGCACAGCAGCTCTGCTTTTGATAAAGGTTGGAAAAGAAAATATCAAATTCACCTATCGCTGTTTTTTAATAGGCCACTGATATTTTACAGCAGTTCATGTCAGCCGCCCCATATCCATTCAGAGCGGTTTAGTGGTGTCCTTTCAACATATCCTGCCTTTGGCCCCCGCTTTTATTTTCAAAGGCGAAAGAAAGATCTGAACTCAAGCAATCATCTCTTTGTTTTATTTCGTATTAGCTCAGAGATCAGAGTGGCAAGAGATGGGTGAAGAGGAATCAATGAAATCAAAATGAACTGTGCGTTTTCATCCTGGTGCAATAAAATCCACTTTTAACACAACTCTGCTTCCCATAACCTACCTAACAGCCACTGCAGTCTGGTTGATTTTATTGAGTCTCAGCATGGGATAGGAACAGCTTGGTTCAAAAGACATGGAGCTGTATTTCGGATCAAGTGAATCAAGTGTACAGCTCGACATCTCTCTAACCCAAATGCCAAAGCAGACAGTTGACTGGTAGCTCCTCCTAAGTAACCCTCCTAAGTATACTGGCATTCAACTGTTATTCCTCTGTAAGAAAGCAGAATAGTTCTGTTTCCTGCTGCATCTCCCCCACTGGCGTAATGCCCATTGGGCAAGGTGGGCAGCTGCCCAGGGCATCACCTTGTGGGGGGCATCAAAATGCTGGGTTCGTTTTTGGGTATTTTTAGTGGTTTTCCATTTTTGGCCTGCAGGGGGCGCAGTTATTATCAGGAGACTGTCCTTATGCTACCCCCCAAGTTTGGTGAGGTTTGGTTCAGGGAGTCCAAAGTTATGGACTCCAAAAAGGGGTGCCCCTATCCCCCATTGTTTCCAATGGGAGCTAATAGGAGATGGGGGCTACAGTTTTGAGGGTCCATAACTTTGGCCCCCCTGAACCAAACTGCACCAAACTTGGGGGGAACCATTAGGGCGGTCTCCTGATGAGACCCTGAAAGTTTTGAGACTGTGTCCCCCCAGCCTGCAACCCCCATTGATAGCAATGCAGAAAACTCAATGCAGAACAAAGATTCTTGGGCAAATTTCTGGGATGTTCTTGCAGGGAGGGCATTCTTGGACGTATCAGCACCAAAATTTCAGGGTATCATCTGGAGACTGTCATGATGGCACCCCCAAGGTTTGGTGAAGTTTGGTTTAGGGGGTCCAAAGTTATGGACCCTCAAAAGGGTAGCCCCCATCTCCTTAGCAAAGAATGTGGGATGGGGTACCCGCTTCGAGGGTCCATAACTTTGGACCCCCTAAACCAAACTGCACCAAATTTTGGGGGTACCATAAGGAAAGTTTCCGAATGATACCCTGAAATTTTGGGGCTGATACATCCAAAAATGTGCCCCCCTGCAGGAACATCCCAGAAATTTGCCCAAGAATCTTTGTTCTGCATTGAGTTTTCTGTATTGCTGTCCATGGGGGTTGCAGGCTGGGGGGAGCATTTCTGAAGGCATAGTCTCAAAACTTTCAGGGTCTCATCAGGAGACTGCCCTGATGATACCCCCCAGGTTTGGTGCAGTTTGGTTCAGGGGGGCCAAAGTTATGGACCCTCAAAACTGTACCCCCATCTCCTATTAGCTTTCATGGGAAACAATGGGGGATGGGGCACCCCCTTTGGGAGTTCATAACTTTGGACTCCTTGAACCAAACCTCACCAAACCTGGGCAGTAGCATAAGGACAGTCTCCTGATGATATGCTGAATTTTTGGTGCTGATATGTCTAAAAACTTCACCCCCTGTAGGCAACAATGTCCTGGTGCAAAAAAATTTGGTCGTGGTGGAGTGGCCGCCCATGGGGGGGGGGCATCCAACTCAGGTTTTGCCCAGGGCTACAGTTTGCCCAGGGCTACCTTGTTACGCCCCTGATCTCCCCCGTCCAGAATTTTAGGGCTTCCTGACAAATGTAGTCAGGAGATTATGTAACCCCTGTGTAAGAATGGGATGACCCAGAAAGGGGTGGAGTCTGAAAAGAAGCAGAATGCTGCAGAACTCATGAGGTTGGAAGAAGCAAGGCTACCAGGCTGGGACCTTGATTGATTTTAATAAGCCCTTAACACCTTGTTTAAGGTAACTGCAATGTTGTTGGGAACTAGTGGGAAAGTGCAGAGGTGGGATCCAGCAGGTTCTCCCAGGTTCCCAAGAGTAGGTTACTAATTATTTGTGTGTGCCGAGATGGGGTTACTAATTGGTGATTTTGCCACGTGATTTTTGCCTTAGTTACGCCCCTCCTCTCAGCAGTAGCGCGCAGAACTTGAAGCAGTCTAGCAGGAGGTGCACCGGCGTGTGTGGCAGCCTGCGCCTGTGTGCATTTGTTTCCCGCCCAAGGACCGGTGAGGCTGCGTCCTTGCCACAGCCCCGCCCAGGAATGCCCCACCCCAGGAATGCCTGGCCAAGCCCCCGCTGTGCCCCTCCCAGCCCCATTGGCGCTACGCCACAGTTTGAATCCCACCACCATGGGAACCTGTTACTAAAATGTTTGGATCCCACCACTGATCTCTCCTGTCCAGAATTTTAGGGCTCCCTGACAAACGTAGTCAGGAGAGTATACTGAGGGCAGATGCTTGAACATTGCTCAAACAGTGTCCAGTGTTAAGGAAAGTGTGAGGAGAGAGAAAAAATGCTCTGCCCTCCAAATGGTTGGCTGACTAACTTCCTGGTCCCTGTCCCAGTCAGCCAGCTGCTGTTCCCAGTGTCATTTAGCAATGTGTGTGTTTTGCATATTGCACACACACAGCTACACAGGTAAAGCTGATCCTATTGTGACACTGGAAGCTGACGGCTGATCATATATTTATTTATTTAAATATATGCTTATATATCCTCTGTCATCCTGAGTCCAACACGCCAGTAATCACAGCATAAGAGCAAAAATTACTGTTTTGATAAAGTATATCTGAAAAGATCTACTGCACACTAAGACTGTATTAAAAACAAATAAAAAACACCTCCTGCCCCTCTAGAAGGATGTTCCTCTTCGCCCGGATGCAGGTTGCTGTAAAAGCTCTATGGACTAATTCTGTCTTGCAGACTCCTGGAAACCAGGAGGGTTATCATCAGAGGAGTAGCTAGGAAAAATGAAGCCCAGTACAAAATCTGAGTTTTCCGGGCCCACCTCCCCTCCCCCCCCCAATGGGCTGCTGTCATCCCCCACCACGACCAAACAACTTTTTTTGCACCAGGTCTTGAAGTCAGTGTATGGGCCCAGGGGGAAGGAGGAGGGGTGTGGTGGATGATCCCCCCCGCGTGACTAAAAGGCAACATTTGACCCCATATGTGCCCCTGGGTGGTGCACAGAGTCTGGGGAGAAGAGGAATCTCAGAAAAGCACAATGCTGTATGGCCAACCATTCAAATAAGTTTTTTTTCTCCAGGGAAAGTTGAGCTGTAATTCTAGGAAATCTCTTGAGAGGCTGGCAACCTCACTACATAAAGAATATTTCTTGCAAGAAATGACCTCCATTCTGCTGTTAACCATGACTGTTCTCAGCTCTCTAAGGTGTCAATCACAGTTCATTTCCCCCCTCCTCTTTTCCTGGAATCCATTAGCTAAGGTTACTGAGGTCTAAAGCTGAAACTTGCATGTATACATGTACTAAAAACATTTTGCCACTGAACAATGATTTAACAGGGATCAGAGAGTGCTGAAATCTCTACGCAACCAACAACAAAAAAGCAAAGTTGTATACTCCATGGCCATCTTACATTTTTTTTCTTTTGAAGATATAAAATACTTAATAGAACTTAAAGGGCTTGAGAAGGTAAACACAACTAGAAGCAGGGAAAGAAAGAGTAAAGGGGAGCTTGTAGTTCTGGTACTCCACAGTGAGAATAAGTAAGGAACGGAAAAGTTATTTCAAGATATAAACTGTTCCAATAGGGCAAAATGCCCATCATGTTACATTCAATAAATATCCTGAAACGGTGTATTAAAGTTTGTCTACTGGAGATAGGAAGGTCCTAAAAGGGACAGTGTAGTGTAATGGTTACAGTAGTAGACTAACAGCCTTAATAACCTGGTTGGAGGTTGGAACTCAATAGGATTAGCTAGGGTCAATACTTGGATGGGAGACCACCAAGGAAGTCTAGGAATGCTATGTGGAGCAAGATGACGGCAACCCATCTCTATCTGTTACCTTGGAAGCCCCAAGAATGGTCACCATCAATTGGCTGTCACGAGTCGATGGCACTTCATCATTATGATTAGACTAAAGCAGTGGTGGCGAACCTATGGCACGCCAGATGTTCATGGACTACAATTCCCATCAGCCCCTGCCAGCATGGCCAATTGGCCAAAAATCTTCTGTCTGTTGCTACCTGAGTCATTTAAAACGTGCTGCCATATAAGTAATATGATTTTGCAAATGAAGTCAATAAAGCGCCTCAGGATGGTCTGAGGAAGCACAAACGTGGGTTGGCTGAAACCACTTCTACTTGCATGCCACAGTCATGAAAAGAAAAGGGGACATTTGAGTCTAGGAGGCACAAAACTCCCACTGAATATGTGATACAAACAGTGGTGGGATCCAAAAATTTTAGTAACAGGTTCCCATGGTGGTGGGGATTCAAACTGTGGCGTAGCGCCAATGGGGCTGGGCGGGGCACGACGAGGCAGGGCATTCCTGGGCGGGGCTGTGGCAAGGACGCAGCCGCTGCGCCGGTTCTTGGGTGGGAAACGAATGCACGCAGGCGCAGGCTGCCACGCATGCCGGTGCACCTCCTACTAGTCTGCTTCAAGTTCTGCACGCTACTGCTGAGACGAGGGGCGTAACTAAGGCAAAAATCACGTGGCAAAATCACCAATTAGTAATCCCCTCTTGGCACACACAAATAATTAGTAACCTACTCTCGGGAACCTGTGAGAACCTGCTGGATCCCACCTCTAGATACAAACTCTTCATGTCATCCTCCTCAGACAAATGACTTTCTAACTTGGGAAGTAGCCCTCAGAGTGGATTTAGGTCCTGGCATTCCATAAAGCTGATTAGGTGACCGTAAGCCAATCACACTCTGTCTCAGCTTCCTCAGTTTGTGGCATCATGTACACTACCCTGTGCTTCTTGGAGGACATATCAAATAAAACACACCCAAAGGCCACCGCAAACGAGTTACCACATTGTGAAGAAGGCTTTTACTTTGTGAACAAAGTACTGCTTTAGCAGATTATTTGTTTAGCTCAGTGATGTCTACCAGCGGTGTTGTCGAGGATTTCTGACAGAGAAAGATCTTTCTCAATACTTGTTACCTGAAAGCCTTTAACAAAGGACTTTCTTGTGCCAAGCATGTGCTCTGACCCACAGCTCCTCCCCACACTCATAACACAGAATTTTAATGAAGGAGGCTATGAATGCTTTGAGATCAAACAGCTAAGAAATTTGGCACACAGAGCAGCCCTGGATGCTGAAATATGGATACAGTTTCTAGCTAGGGTTACCAAGTACTCAGGTTTCTAGCTAGGGTTACCAAGTACCTCTAATCCCACTGCCACCCCTACTGTCTTTGCCAGCCACTGCTCAGCTGGGCAGATGGAGAAAACTATTGGTCAAAACATATGTGTGTGTGTGTGTGTGTGTGTGTGTGTGTGTGTGTGTGTGTGTGTGTGTGTGTGTGTGTGTGTGTGTGTGTGTGTGTGTGTGTGTGTGTGTGTGTGTAGAGGGAGGGGGCATCACCTAGCACAATGACACCACTTCAGTGTGACAAGAAGTGATGTCATTAAATCAGGATGATGCTCTTGCATTCAGCTAAAACTCTATGGTTAGAGCATCACCCCTGGAACGATGACTGCTAGTCTAAAACTCTATGGTTGGAGCTAGTGGTGGGATCCAAAAATTTTAGTAACAGGTTCCCATGGTGGTGGGATTCAAACGGTGGCATAGCGCCAATGGGGCTGGGCGGGGCACGACGGGGGCGTGGCCGGGCATTCCGGGGCGGGGCATTGCTGGGCGGGGCTGTGGCAAGGACGCAGCCGCTGTGCTGGTCCTTAGGCGGGAAATGAATGCACGCAGGCGCAGGCTGCCACACACGCCGGTGCACCTCCTGCTAGACTGCTTCAAGTTCTGCGCGCTACTGCTGAGAGGAGGGGCGTAACTAAGGCAAAAATCACGTGGCAAAATCACCAATTAGTAACCCCCTCTCGGCACACACAAATAATTAGTAACCCTACTCTCGGGAACCTGTGAGAACCTGCTGGATCCCACCTCTGGTTGGTGCATCACCCCATCCCATTAGTTTCTACTTCTCTTATCTCCTGTCATTTACCATGGCTAGCAACCCTTTCTAGCTTCCAGACTGTAACTACATCAGAATATGCCAAACATATGCACAGATGTGTCCTCAATATACAAAGCAATGGTCTTCAATAGGGAAGATGAATAGGTGTAAGGACAATAAACACTGATAGGTGTAAGGACAATAACACCACTGATAGGTGTAAGGACAATAAACAAACATACGCCCGCCCCTTCCAACCACTCACATTAGTAACTGAACCATAAACAGGGCCTTGTCTGGCAAATATCTGACCCTGTGTCTTTAAATGCCAACTATGAAAACACCTCAAAGAGGTATTTCACTTTCTTTTGGACTACTCTGTCTATTGTTTCTCCATACATGCTTAATTGAGGCAATTTGATGCCACTGACCTTAATCACGAACCTCTAAATTAACAAAGCACTATTTACGGTAACTGTGCAAGCCCAAGTCTGCTGTGGGCAAATTCTCTGGCGCATCTGACTTTCACAATCAATACACATAATGCCCAGCTAGCTTCTGTCTACATTACTCAAGGGTGTTTTTGTGGGATTTAGAACATCCATACCATTCATACCTAGGGTTTGGTATCAGCCTTGGGGTCCTCCATGCAGCATTCCTGCTCAAGGAGAACAATGTTCCCCAACGGCTTCACTGTTTGCATCAGCAACAAAAGAAATCACCAGTGCATGCATTCACTAAAAAGAGAGAAGAAGAAGAGTTTGGATTTATATCCCCCCTTTCTCTCTTGTAGGAGACTCAAAGGGGCGTACAATCTCCTTTCCCTTCCCCCCTCACAACACCCTGTGAGGTAGGTGGGGCTGAGAGAGCTATGAGAAGCTGTGACTAGCCCAAGGTCACCCAGCTGGCATGTGTGGGAGTGTACAGGCTAATCTGAATTCCCCAGATAAGTCTCCACAGCTCAGGCGGCAGAGCTGGGAATCAAACCCTGTTCCTCCAGATTAGATACACAAGCTCTTAACCTCCTATGCCACTGCTGCTCCAGACCTCACCAATGGTCTGCGAAATTTACTTTTTCCTAAGTTCTACCAAAACAAACCCATTACCAAATACCCTCTCCCCAACTAGCTCATTGACAGTTCAGAATTGCTACTCTTTTTTGTATTCAAAAGCCTGAGCTGACTTTTCAAAGGCAGCAGAAGTTAGTGACCCAAAGCCATTCTGTGTAGCACGCTCTAAATTTATTCAACATAACAAGACTACACAAAACGAAAGCAGAACCATGACAAATGACAGAATAGCCTTTCCCCCCCTTTTGCTTTCAAGGCAAAAGCGCAAGAAGCTGAGATGCCACAGCTCTTATTAAAAGAAAGTGAACCAGCGTGCCCTTTGAGCTTAATAAATCTTAAACTAAGCATCACTCATGCACATAAATAAGGCAGGAACATTTACAGTAACTAGGCAATGCATAATGGGACGGGACGTTTGGACCATGGCAATTCCAATTAACCTTCTCAGCTTGTTACTGGGTGTTTATTTTCCTGGAGTGTTTTAGTGATGTTTGTGCAGGGTAGGTGTACATAAGGCTCATCTTTCTCAACCACTGGCGTTATCTCCAGAAGTGGATATTGCAGAAGCAAAATAATCTCCTAAAGTGGATGCTGAAGAAGCAAACTCAAATAAAGTAAATTAACTGCAAAAGGAGAAGAGCATCTTCATTTATCTCTCTCTAGAACCTTCTTTCATGGAAGGAGCTAGCCCGTCAGAAGGAGCTGAGTTCAAACTAAGGGCTCTCTGTGTCCCACACCGCAGATCTCAAACTATAGTCAATGGGAAGGAACCATATTTTCCTCTTCATCCTTGGAATGAAGGCTATCTATCATAACACACTACTTTATAAACCACTACTGTATTCTACTACCCTAAGAGACTAAAACTGAGATCCATATCTATATCATACTAGCACATTCTGCAACTCTGGAATCTGGGAACAATTGCATTTTCTAGCAGAAGGATGGAACTTTTCAGCTTCCGTCCCCCCCCTTAGGTTGCTTGGTGTAGCGGTTAAGAGCAGGTGGATTCTAATCTGGAGAATCGGGTTTGATCCCCCACTCCTCCACCTGAGTGGCAGAGGCTTATCTGGTGAACCAGATGTGTTTCCGCACTCCTACGTTCCTGCTGGGTGATCTTGGGCTAGTCACAGTTCTTTGGAACTCTCTCAGCCCCACCTACCTCACAAGGTGTCTGTTGCGGAGAGAGGAAGGGAAAGGAGCTTGTAAGCCACCTTGAGTCTCCTTACAGGAGAGAAAGGTGGGGTATAAATTTAAACTCTTCTTCTTCTCTTCTTAAGTTCCTTAGAATAATACAACAAAGAACTGGGTGGAGGAAATGCAACATGTCTTTCTGCTTTCCTCTTTGATCCGCACTTTGTGCCAATGGTTGCTAGGTCCCCCTGACATCTAGCAGGGGATTTAGAAGGTGGGGGATTTAGAAGGTGGGGGATAGAGTTGCCAGATCCAGAAACTCCTTGAGATTTGGGGATAGAGCCTGGAAAGAGCAAGGACCTCAGTGGGATAACATGCCATAGAGTCCATCCAGAGCATCCATTTTCTTAAAGGGAACTGCTCTCTAGAAATGAACTGTAATTCCAGGGAAACTCAAGGAGTTTCTGGATCTGGCAACTCTATCCCCATCTTCTAAATCCCCCACCTTCTAAATCCCCTGCTAGATGTCAGGGGGACCTAGCAACCATTGGCACAAAGTGCGGATCAAAGAGGAAAGCAGAAAGACATGTTGCATTTCCTCCATCCAGTTCTTTGTTGTATTATGCTCAGGAGCTTAAGAAGAGAAGAATAAGAGTTTACATTTATACCCCACCTTTCTCTCCTGTGAGGAGACTCAAGGTGGCTTACAAGCACTGTAATTCCAGGGGATCCCCGAGTGCCATCTGGAGGCTGACATCCTTGCAAATGTTTGGGCAGCATTTAGGGCACTGGGAACCCTGGAAAATTTCAGATCCCAAGGTAGATCCATCAGATGCCCTGAGGACTACATTTCCCAAGGTGCCGAGTGCTTTAGCTGCTGCCAAAATGGTGCAAGGTATCAAATGGGAGAAACGGTGGATGGCAAGTAGAGAAACAAACAGGTTTCCTTATCTCCTCTCGCCCAGCCAGGGATATAATCAATAAGTGAGATTCTCCTCTTTTTTCTTGACTGGTGGTCAACTGCTACTTTTGCCATTACTGCAGAAACCATAGTCTCAGTCCCCATAGCAAGATAAGTAATTGGCTTGAGGGAAGCTGTGCAAGGTATGGAGATAGCTAGGGTGGCAATGGAAGCTACTGGAGAAAGTGGTGGGAGGGTTGGGAGCCTAGAAAATTCAAAACAAGGTTAGGATTGTATTGTCAAAGACTTTCATGGCCGGAATCACTAGGGTTTTCTGGGTTGTAAGGCTGTGTTCCACTAGCATTCTCTCCTGATGTTTTACCTGCGTCAGGCATCTTCTGAGGTTCTGATGGTAGTAGGATTCTTCTGAGGTTAGGATTCTTTGAGGGGGTTCCCCCCACCAAGAATTATGCACTGTTGTCTGTGATATCTGCTAAGATATTTCTGACCCAAGCCTGAGAAAGTTTGCCCCCTTCTGTTGGTAGAATTGTCTCCAGGTGGGATCTGGGGATCCTCCAGAATTACTGCTCATCTCCAGATGACACAGGTGAGTTCTCCTGGAGAAAACAGATGCTTTAGAGTGTGGCATCTGTGACTGAGGTCCCTGTCCTACTGAGACTCCACTCATAAGAACATAAGAACAAGCCAGCTGGATCAGACCAGAGTCCATCTAGTCCAGCTCTCTGCTACTCGCAGTGGCCCACCAGGTGCCTTTGGGAGCTCACATACAGGAAGTGAAAGCTATGGCCTTCTGCGGCTTTTGTTCCCGAGAACCTGGACTGTTAAGGCATTTGCAATCTCAGATTAAAGAGGATCAAGATTGGTAGCCATAAATCGACTTCTCCTCCATAAATCTGTCCAAGTCCCTTTTAAAGCTATCCAGGTTAGTGGCCATCACCACCTCCTGTGGCAGCATATTCCAAACACCAATCACACGTTGTGTGAAGAAGTGTTTCCTTTTATTAATCCTAATTCTTCCCCCCAGCATTTTCAATGAATCCCCCCATTTTCTACCCCATGCATAATTTTATAGACTTCAATCATATCCCTCCTCAGACGTCTCCTCTCCAAACTAACTGCAGCCTCTCCTCATAAGGAAGGTGCTCCAGTCCCTCAATCATCCTCGTTGCCCTTCTCTGCACTTTTTCTATCTCCTCAATATCCTTTTTGAGATGTGGTGACCAGAACTGAACACAGTACTCCAAGTGCGGTTGCACCACTCCCCAAACTCCAGGAGTTTCCCAACCTGGATTTGGCAGCCCGACCATCTCTATCCCCCCGCCAACTGGCCAGGGGGGCCTGGCAACCCCACCTATTGGGTTTGTCCACCAATTTATGTATCAACCGTCCTCACTCATGCCATGATAAGTAAAGTTAAAAACAAAATCAAATACAGAACAAAATCCAAACCTAGTTGTTGAAATCCAAACTAGTCATTGTCAAAGTACACAATTCCCTTGTGTGCAAGTTCCCTACTGGACATAATATTTTTTGCAGTCACAAAGTTTTGGATTTTCTGTTGGCAGAACTGAGGAGCTTTTTGCATATACGGAGCTCCAGACCACTGTCTTTGCTGAGATCATATTTCATACAAACTTCCATTATTATAAGTTGGGCAATTATCCCATAATTTCCAACAGGAGTCCTTGAATGTGCTATGCCTGACTTATGCATTGCAATAAAAGCAATATACACATACACGACTGGGGTTTCGTCAGATTCTTTTTCACTCCAGCACATAAAACCACAGCAAATATGTCTGTGAATGTTAAGAAACTTTCATGCTACAAATGTCATACAGAAGTGCATAACCTCAAGCTTCAAGGGAAATGCTTTAGAAACGCTTTAAATCCAGGTTCCAGGTTACGGGACCCAATTTTACTATAAATAACGTCCAACTACACCAGTGAACACTGAACACAATAGAGGGAGAGAGAGAAGGAGAGGAGGAACAGGGAAGAGAGAACGCTACAAGTTTCTCACCCCAAATCCGGATCTGTGTTTGAAGTTGTAATTAATAAACAACATAAGGCAAGATATTTCAAAATTGCGGTTCAGTGTTTCGGATGAGCCAGCTTGCAAAATGTTATTTCAAACTGGTATGAATTTCATTTGAAAATATCATTGCTTTTTTTAAAAAAAAATCCCAATTAGGGGGGAAACACCCTCATCCCACATCTCTTGGCACCCCAAATCCTCAACCTCATCATAGCTGATGCATTAGGAAAGGTTAGATGGAACCATAATGGCTAAAGACCGCCTCTCCCCCCATCCCCAGCTGGTGAAAACACTTTGGAAAGCAATCTAAAGCAAGCATGAACTCTCACCTTCCTCAAACAAGGCTCTCCGGGGGAACTAGAGACTCAGCCAGCTCTGCCAGCCAGGACGGCTGCTGCTCAGAGTTCCTTCTTTGCCCAGCTCGCCTTGCTTCTGTGCTCCCACTATCTGTGCGCCGGCTGCCGTGCCTCCCATGACTCCATCGCACAAGAATGGCAATAACTTCTCACATCGATGCTCCACCGGCTCACACACAGAGCTGCTGGACCCAGGTAGGGAAGGAAGGAAGCAAGACAAAGTGGGACTCTGGAGAGTCCAGGGAGGGAAGGGAGACCTGAAACTCCAGGGAGGAAAAAAGTTCTCCCAGTTGGAAGGGCTGCTTTGCTACATCAGTCACAGCTTGAGACTAAGCGGAGGTCAAGAGAACAATGAATCAGAGAATCTAAAAGGGGGACTGACTCTCGGCCAGCTGGAACACCCATGATCCCTCCCTCCAGTCATAAAACAAAACTCAGAGAAAAAGCATCTTTAGGCTTTGGGATTTGTCATCACCCACAGGATGTCCTGGCTAGTTCCAAACAAGTTTGCTTGTGGGGATAGAAGAAAGGGGGCGAGGGACCCTTTGGGTTTTTAAATCCGCTGAGATCAGAACAGAGAAACAAACTAACACGGGACTTGCTGAAAGAATCTGAAAGCAACAGGACTCCCATTCTGTCTCCAGCAAACCCATTCTGAAGTCTTAACAATGTTTCGGGGGGGGGGGGAGTTATCATGTGGCCATTTTAAAATGCCTCTTTATTCATTTTTGCCATTTTGACTCAGTTCCTGTGTGAGGATCTGAAGGAAGATTTTTTTTAAAAGGAAGATTTAATAGCTGATGGTTAGCAAAGGAATTTGTGGAATGAAACCTTGAAAGTCTTAATCAGATAGTAGCGGTAACTGTGTGCTACACTTACTCATGCTTCTATCTTAGGATGTGGAGCCGATTCATTTCAGTGGAGGTTGTGCAGGAAAATAATCTGGCAGGCTGTGCTCCAAGCTGCTCATACTGCAACCCTATGCATGCTTACTTTAGAGTAGACCCCATAAGTGGAGCTGCAAGTAAAGATGCGTGGGATTGCTCTGCCACAGTACAGCATGAAAACAACCCAAAAGCAATATTTAGATTTTGTTTAAAATTGCAAATTAAAGTGCCAGAGCTCAGGAGCACACTACAATCACAGAAATGAGAATGGCTTTAAAAAAATAGTATTCTGTGCATTTAAGGGGCTTTACTTTTATTTATTGTTTGTTCTTAGCTTAGTGATTTCCCTGGAAAGACCCTCTGCTTGTACTTATGCCTCCTTTTCTCGGCTTCCCCCCAGGCTGCAAAATCAAATGGCTTATTGTGTATGAACTAAAAATAGCATTGTACTTTTTTATCCGAGCACTTGTCAAAGTGAGCCTTGGGCCAAATGCCACATGACTAGGCAGCTAGTTAGCTATCAGCGAGCAACAAGAGACACTAAATGCAGCTCAAAACACTCCAGCCTTCACAAACATTTGCCTGTTCACGAAGCAGAGATATTTGAGAAAAAGGAGAGGTGGTACTAAAACCAGAGCGGGTAAAGAGACTGGCTGATATCTAGGGAGGGATGTCAGTGAATTTAACCAAGACCCTCTTCAGTATTGGATGATGATGAAGTTTGGATTTATATCCCACCTTTCTCTGTTGCAAGGAGACTCAAGGTGGCTTACAAGCTCCTTTCCCTTCCTCTCCCCACAATAGACACCTTGTGAGGTAGGTGAGGATGAGAGAGTTCAGAGAGAACTGTGACTATCACAAAGTCACCCAGCAGGAACGTAGTGTTAGATTTAGTTTAGTTTAGAGTCATGGATCTGCCCAGTAGTGTGTGTGAGTGCAATTTATAGAAACTTCCCAAGAGATAAATGTAAAAGGTAAAACTTACATTTATTCAAGCATCTCCAGTTCACAGCTTTGTTCCAGGAAAAAGGTAGATAGAAAGAAACCCTAGTCTAAAGAGATTACTTGGAGGAGAAGTCAATTTATGGCTACCAATCTTGATCCTCTTTGATTTGAGATTGCAAATGCCTTAACAGTCCAGGTGCTCGGGACCAATAGCCGCAGAAGGCCATTGCTTTCACATCCTGCATGTGAGCTCCCAAAGGCACCTGGTGGGCCACTGCGAGTAGCAGAGAGCTGGACTACATGGACTCTGGTCTGATCCAGCTAGCTTGTTCTTATGTTCTTATGTTCTTATGTTCTTTCCCTACAACAAGTGGGCACAACTAACGCGCCATCACGTGTGTGCAGGTAAGAGAAGATGCTACAGTGGGAAAGGCCCCACTGAGCAGGCTGCCATTGACCATGCGCTCGGGTCAAAGGCTAGGACAGAAGTGAAACCAGCATGGGGAAGAAAGAAAGTTAGTGGGCGGTCTCCTGGCCCAGACAAGGAGGGCAAACAAGAGAGGCAACATCACAGTTAGAGTGAGATACACAACACCCCCCAGTGTCCAGGCATGCAGAAGTCGCTTATTCCAACATGTAGGAGTTCAGAAACACATCCGGTTCACCAGATAAGCCTCTGCCACTTGGGTAGAGGAGTGGGGAATCAAACCCAGTTCTCCAGATTAGAATCCACTCACTCTTAACCACCATACCATGCTGGCTCTCATGTATCCCCAACATGTGTCCCCAACATGGTGCACCCAGACATCTTTCTTGGACTCCTCCAAGTGTTTTTAGAAAAGGGTCAGGTGGGGCTTTTGCCCAGGGACCCCTACTTTATACATACTTAAAAACTCATCTCTCTGGAGAGGACCCTGTGTGCTGATTTAGAGCCTCCCAGAAGTTCACCCTAGACTAACAGCCGCAGATTGACTCAGATCTGTTTTAGGACAGGTCTATCAAGGACATTCTTGGGAGTGGTGCTGGCTGACTCAACAGAATAACCTTCCAGAAGATATTAAGAGTGTTCCTAACCTGCCAGATTTCAGAAGGTAGTGTAAAGCACTACTGTTTAGGAAGGGAGGCTAATTTGCATTTTCTTGAGGTTAGTCTTCATTTTCTTGAGGGAGGCTAATCTGCATTTTCTTGAGGGAGGCTAATCTGCATTTTCTTGAGGGAGGCTGATCTGCATTTTCTTGGGTCTGTATTTTTCCCCCATGATGCCCTTTGACTGGAAAGCGGGCATGGTGGGAATTTTGTAGCGAAGACAATATCACCAGGTGAACATACCAAGTTTGACAACTGCATCTTACAAGACTTGCCAGTCAAGTCCTGAAACGGTTCAGCCCATTCTTACTGTTCACCATCCAATATGAATTCCAAATCTTAAAACGTGAATAGATAAGTTTCTAGTGTTTTCTGGGCTGTCTGGCCGTGTTCCAGTCGCATTTTCTCCTGATGTTCCGCCTGCATCTGTGGCTGGCATCTGCAGAGGATCTGATGGTAGTAAAGTAAGTGGAGTATATACCTGTGGAATGTCCAGCGTGGGGAAAAGAATCATTTGCTAAGACATAAGTTTCTCTTCACTGCTTCCATTCCCGAGCAATAAGGAAATCAGTTACTCTGGTCAGGTCAAGTCACTAGTATGCACAGATCATTCAGTTGTTACTGCACAAGGCATCCCTTTATCATTTTTATAGGTTAAAACTTCTAAAAAAGCCATGGAGAAGAAGAAAAGAAATCCCATCTAGGCTTGCCACTTGTCTACCCATGACAGATAACCCAGCCCACACACACTCACCCTCAATCCCCTGCCTTTGATAAATTGAGCGACAGAAAAATGGCCAGAAAATGGCCTCCAGAATGACACTCTTGGAATCATGCCCAGTCTCTATGGTCTTTACCACTGAAATTAGGAGACATTCTTACCATGTTGCGTAGAAGTGACATCACATCCTCTCCAAATTCTACCTTCCCCAGAAACAACCCTCAAAATCTCCCTGCATTTGCCGAGGCACTGCTAGCAATGTTCCTCCCATCCCATGAGGCTGTGTGAGAATGCACATGTGTGTATGTGTGAATTGCTATGGATCCTGACAGTTTAGCAGCTATTAATACACACACAGTCACGACTCAGCCAGATTTATAGAGATGGACAGCAAACCAGTAAGGACGTGGTTTTTTTGAAGAAGAAGAGGAAGAAGTGATGGCCACTAACCTGGATAGCTTTAAAAGGGGCTTGGATAGATTTATGGAGGAGAAGTCGATTTATGGCTACCAATCTTGATCCTCTTTGATCTAAGATTGCAAACGCCTTAACAGTCCAGGTGCTCAGGAGCAACAGCCGCAGAAGGCCATTGCTCTCACATCCTGCATGTGAGCTCCCAAAGGCACCTGGTGGGCCACTGCGAGTAGCAGAGAGCTGGACTAGGTGGACTCTGGTCTGATCCAGCTGGCTTGTTCTTATGTTCTTATGTTCTTAAGTGTTTGGATTTATACCAGTGATGGCGAACCTTTTTGAGACTGAGTGCCCAAATTGCAACTGAAAACCCACTTATTTATCGCAAAGTGCCAACACAGCAATTTAACCTGAATACTGAGATTTTTAGAAAAAACAGTTGGCTCCAAGGTTCGTGTTACTCGGGAGTAAGCTTGGTGAAGCAACCGTGCAACACTTCGAATGGGTGAATCACGACCCTAGGAGGGTTTACTCAGAAGCAAGCCCCATTGCCAGCAACCGAGCTTACTCCCAGGTAAAGGATTGTGCCCAGGCCAGCCTAGATGTGTGTGTGTGGGGTGTGTGATTTTCCGCCCCCACACATGAAGAACTCTGTGTATGCGTGCCCACAGAAAGGGCTCTGAGTGCCACCTCTGGCACCCGTGCCATAGGTTCGCCACCACTGATTTTTACCACACTTTTCTCAGCCGCAAGGAGTCTCAAAGCATCTTACAAACTCCTTTCCTTCCTCTCTTCACAACAGATATCTTGTGTGGTAGGTGAGGCTGAGAGAGTTCTCAGAGAACTGTGACCAAGGTCACCCAGCTGGCTTCATGTGGAAGAGTGGAGAATCAAACCCGGTTCCCAGATTTGAGTCTGACACTCTTAACTTCTACACCACACTGGGCTGGAGAATCATGTGGGGTTTTAAAGTGAAGTCTATGTTGGTGGAGGTGATGACAAAAAGAAATGCACCTGCACATGTGCAGAGGTGACATTTCGATGATAGACAGGTTTGAGCTCTTTGCATAAAGGCTGAACACGCTATTAAACATTCAGTTCTAGTGAGTGAAACCATCAGGAATGGTATTTCAGGACCATGAGGTCTCAGGAATTATTTGTTAGGCCGTTTCTGCACGGCCAGGAGGCGCCCCCAAGCCGGCAGGAGTTCTGCCGGCCTGATGGAGCCTGCTCGCGACGCTAAGCTGTGAGCAGGCTTAAGGGGAGGCCGGCAGACGGCATGGCTCCGCGACAGAGCCGCCTCAGTGCCCTCGCCCCATTATCCTTTTCGTTGTGCGGGGCGTCGAAGCCCCGCCCACACTGCCTCCGACCCCTGGAGGTCGGAGGACAGTGTGGCAGGGCTGCGACGCCCGCAGGCTTAATGAATGCAGGAGGACACCGTGAGTGGGGCGGAGACGGGAGACAGCGTCTGGAGCGGCGCTGTTCGCGATCAGCCAAGCAGGGAAGACGCTCCCTCCCAACAACAACCCTTTAAAGGGTTGTTGTTTAGGGCGGCTTGACGCCGCCCTGGGGGGAGGGAAGCACATTCAGGTGCGAACGGCGGCCTGGGGGCGCCTTTTTTGGCGCCCCCAGGCCGTCATTAATGGGCCGTGCAGAAACGGCCTTAGAGTTTCGTAGCCTTTCCACAGAACTATAATTCCAATAGTTCCTCAGTTGGGAGGCATGACAGCAAACTGCTTTCAAAGTGGTTTAAAGTGTGCCATACGAAGAATCTAGCAGTGATATAAGAGACATGACTTTATCTTCATTCCTCCCATTCTCTTGTGTGATCCTGACAGTAACTCATCGTGCTGGACTAGATAGGGAGAGGTTTGTTTTGGGAATCCTATGTGCTCAGTGAGTCACAAAGTTATTATTAGTTTTAACACTTGTTAGCCCCACAAAGCCAACAAATCTGTGGGACTGAGACCCAGATTCCATTCCTGCCTTTGCCGCAAGAAGGACAGTTAATACACAGCAAGAATCCGGCAGTGGAATGCTATCCTGTTAACACCGCAAAGGACAAAACCAAAGACGAATGAAAAGTAGCCTGATCCCAGCTATGCTGGAGTGTTTAAACTAGTTTTGCAGCCCAGTCCTAAGTATGTTTACTGGGAAATAGCTCTTGCTTTGTTTGCGAAGCCTCTCAGGTAAGTATATTGCAGCCTCTGGTTTGGTTCAAGCATAGCACTAGGTCAGTTGGTCAAGCATAGTGACTAGGTCAGTTGGTGAAACCGGGATGCAGCTCACAGATGAGGATTCAAGTCCTTGCTTGCCTCAACAAATTCTAGTTGCTTCAGTGAGACCCCCTCAGTGAACAATAGTGAGACAGACAGCTTGAGATAACTAATGAATAGCACAATAGATGAGGATTACATTGTTAGAGAAAAATGCAAACACACTGTCCAAAGCAAGGTGGGTTATAAACTATACAGAAGGTCAATTGGCAGGTATATGGCAGTGCAATAAAAGCAGATGATATTGGAAATAATCATTGCAATGGACTACAACTCTGTTCGATTATAAACATGACTTCTGGGGCTATTCTATTCTACTACTGGATGGCCAAGGAAGCCCGATCTTGTCAGATCTCAGAAGCTAAGCAGGGTTGGTTCTGGCTAGTACTTAGATGGGAGACCACCAAGGAATACCAGAGTCAGTAGGCAGAGGAAGGTAGTTGCAAACCATATGGGTGAGTCTCTTGTCTTGAAAACCCAACTGGGTCACCATAAGTTGGCTGCGACTTGACAGCACTTTACACACACACAGGTATAATCTCTGTCTCAGAATGCCCTCTTGAGCATTACTGTTTTGCACATGCCATGGAATAACAGAAATGAACCTCAAACCATGGTTTGACATAGGGTAGCTAGCCACCATTAGTGGCCATGTGCAGACATCATTCTGCATCATGTCGTGCATCATTCTGAATCATGTTGTGCATGATTCATACATGATGTCACGCGAAGTCATACATCATTTTACATGAGTTTGAGTCTCCTAGACACTTGGTCAAGGTAAAGGTAACCTGGGCAATAACCTGGGCAAGCACTGGGTTATTACCAACCCATGTGGTGACATCATATCACTGCATTTACTAGGCAGACTATGTTTACAGAGTGGTGAAGAAGAAGAAGAAGAAGAAGAAGAAGAAGAAGAAGAAGAAGAAGAAGAAGAAGAAGAAGAAGAAGAAGAAGAAGAAGAAGAAGAAGAAGAAGAAGAAGAAGAAGAAGAAGAAGAAGAGGAGGAGGAGGAGGAGGAGGAGGAGGAGGAGGAGGAGGAGGAGGAGTAGTTTTGGATTTATATCTCTCCTTTAAGGAGACTCAAAGGGGCTGAGATGATGATGATGAAGAAGAGTTAGATTTATATCCCCCCTTTCTCTCTGGTAAGGAGACTCAAAGGGGCTGAGAATCTCCTTTCCCTCCCCCACACAACAAACACCCTGTGAGGTAGGTGGGGCTGAGAGAGAGAAGAACTATGACTAGCCCAAGGTCACTTAGCTGGTATGTGTTGGAGTACACAGACTCCATATGAATTCCACAGCTCAAGCAGTAAAATGGGGAATCAAACCCAGCTCCTCCAGATTACAGTACACCTGTTCTTAACCACTTCGCCACTGCTGCTCTCTATTGCCTTTGCTATTGCCTTTCCCAGTTAACTATACTTTGTTCTTAGCAAATTGGGTACTCAGAAGTATGGAAGGCTGAGTGAACTTTGAACTGGATACCCCTGAACATGACTTCTGTCAGGATTGAACTCTGGTCATGAGCAGAGCTTGGACTGCAATACTGCAGCTTACGACTCTGCCCCACGGGGCTCTCTCTCCTAGACACTAGCAGGCATAAAAATGCACACTATCTCAGAGTCCAGAGGCACAAAGTGCATTCAGTATTAAGAATAATCAAAAGATTGCAGATAGATAGGGATATACCATTATAAATATCTATGTTGAACTGTCACATGAAATCTTTTCCACAAGCCGACACAGAGCTAGACAAGCTTAAAAGCCTATCAAGAGAAATGGGTTTAAATGTGCCTCGTCTTTCACTGGATTGTGGACATTGAATGCAATTCGAGTCACATCTCAAAAAAAAAAATACTTTGTAGAACAGGAAAAGGTACAGAAGAGAGCAATTAAAGCAATCAGCGGAATGGAACTTTTTTCTTTTGAAGAAAGGCTTAAGGATTTAATGGGGCTTTTTTTAGATTATGGGAGAAAAAGACAACTGGGGATACAAGATAAATATTTAGAATAGAATAGAATAGAATAGAATAGAATAGAATAGAATAGAATAGAATAGAATAGAATCTTTATTGGCCAAGTGTGATTGGACACACAAGGAATTTGTCTCCGGTGCATATGCTCTCAGTGTACATAAAAGAAAATACATTTGTCAAGAATCATAAGGTACAGCACTTAATGATTGTCATATAGGTCTAGTAAGCAATCAGGAAACAATCAATAGTAATGAAAACATAAAATGTAAAATCATAAAATAAAATGAAATGTCAGCACAGGCTATAGTCATACAGTCATAATTGGGAGGAGATGGGTAATAGGAATGATGAAAAAAGTAGTGCAGTAATTAT
Organism: Sphaerodactylus townsendi; assembly: GCF_021028975.2. Classification (NCBI taxonomy): domain Eukaryota; kingdom Metazoa; phylum Chordata; class Lepidosauria; order Squamata; family Sphaerodactylidae; genus Sphaerodactylus; species Sphaerodactylus townsendi. The sequence continues at coordinate 76,539,720 of NC_059434.1, forward strand.
ATAATAAATATATAATAAATAGTTTGACATTATCGAGGGAATTATTTGTTTAACAGAGTGATGGCATTCGGGAAAAAACTGTTCTTATGTCTAGTTGTCTTGGTGTGCAGTGCTCTGTAGCGACGTTTAGAGGGTAAGAGTTGAAACAGTTTATGTCCAGGATGCGAGGGGTCAGTAAATATTTTCACAGCCCTTTTTTTGACCCGTGCAGTATACAGGTCCTCAATGGAAGGCAGGTTAGCAGCAATTGTTTTTTCTGCAGTTCTGATTATTCTCTGAAGTCTGTGTCGATCTTGTTGGGTTGCAGAACCAAACCACACAGTTATAGAGGTGCAGATAACAGACTCAATGATTCCTCTGTAGAACTGTATCAGCAGCTCCTTGGGCAGTTTGAGCTTCCTGAGTTGGCGCAGAAAGAACATTCTTTGTTGTGCTTTTTTAATGACATAAATGACATTTATAGAAGAATGTATAGTGTATAGAGGGAAGAGAGCATTTTCTCTCTCTCTTTTTTCCTCCCTGATCTTTCCTCCTCCACTTTTTTCAGTCCTGGAGTCCTTGAGAAAAAACTGATTCACAGTAAGTTCTTCAGAACAAACATAAGCAAATACTTCTTCACACAATACTTGATTAATAAAGGGAGTTCATTGTCATAGAATATGGTGAAGGATCTGCAAACACATTCTTACAAATAGATTCATGAAGGATGGGGCTATTACTCATAAGCTTTCAATGGAACCTTTATCTTCAAATATCAGATGCTGGAGAAGAATCACAGAATTGCCTTGGTGGAGTAGTCAATGTCCATCTACGGGCCAGAATTCTGTTTCACTAACAGCCAGCGAGCTATCCTGGGAAGCTCAAAACTAGCCCAGGAGTTGTCACAACTGTATCCCATCAGTCCTTCAAAGGGCTCAGGAAAAGCTGTCATGGGAGTTACCCCATTTTATTCTGACAGTAACTTTGGCTCATTCTGCACATGCAGAATAATGCACTTTCAAACTGCTTTCAGTGCTCTTTGAAGCTGTGCAGAATAGCAAAATCCACTTGCAAACAGTCGTGAAAGTGGTTTGAAAACGCATTATTTTGCGTGTGCGGATGGGGCCTTTGTTCAGTTACCCAGCAAGCTTCATGAAGCTAAGGACCTTCACTGATGTTTGTCCTCAATAACCTCAAGAGGAGCCAGAACTCCCACAAAAGTTATCAAAATACTACATTGCTTTTGCATGTCATCTGTTACGTGCCTGGTTTTAAGGCTGAAAACCAACTGTTAAATATCAAAGTTAACCAATGAAATATACTGTTGGTCCAATTAACTGAAGTCAAAACACTGAGAGTTTAAGAATCTTCAGAGGTCACATTTGTACAGCACAGTCTTCTGGTGTGCATTGGATTTGTTTTCAGTTCTAATGTTCTAGGGGTATCAAACATGAGGTCTGGGGGCAAGATCTGGCCCCTTGAGAGGGCTGATCAGGCCCACGAGCCAGTTGAGGCAACCCCCCCCCCCCATCCTGACCTGGCCTGGAGCGATGGGAAAGCTGGCGCATAGGCCTGATAAACCCTCTCACGTTGAGGTAGCCACCCCCCACCCAGTACAAATCTGGGCTGAGGGGTGTGCTGGGGGCTCACCTGGCAAAGCAGCCACACACACATACACATACACATACACACACACATACACGCACGCGCACACACACACACACACACACACACACACACACACACACACACACCAGGGCCCAACCCGACCAAGTCACATTTATTTGATATCTGGCCCTCGTAGCAAATGGGCTCAATACCCCAGTTCTAAATCATCTCATCAATTTACAGCACAATCCTAAACAGAATTACATTTTCTAAGCCTACTGGAGTGTCTCTGCTTAAGACTGCATTGTGGATGGCTTTAAAACATCTGTGTATGGAGAATGAATAGTTGAGACGTCACTAAATGCGAGGCATACTGTTTTTAAAACAGTTTCATTTTTTTTTGGTCTGGCAACAAAGGAAGAAAAGAAATACTATTTTTAATCGCTGTTTCGTTTGCCCAAGAGAAACCAAGCAATGCAGGAAGTCATTATTTATTAATCCAGGCTGCTAAAATACACACACACGCCAAGATAGTTTTCTTCGCCGTAGCTGCTTTCTGGGGTGTTTTGGTTTGTTCTTTTTCAGTCGGCTTTTTCTGTGAGCGTGGCACCTCCTTGGCGTTGGGGCCTCGCAACCCTTGCTTGGCGAGCAGTGACGGAACACAATGAAAAGCCGTACGTTCTAATCTACACTTGAGGACGTCTGGGAAATGGTTGACAGTCTTGAGTTTGGCTCTCTCAACAGAGACCGGGTATTAACAGCAGGCCAATCCCTTTCTGCCTAATTTATGAACACTGCAGCCGAGGCACAATTTGGCTTCATGCAGCCATCTGTTATGGCTGTCCTGTGTGAGAGGACCGCTAAGTTGCTACTAATGAGAGAGCACTTTAAAAGGCATTTTGAGTGCCAGATGCACCTTCTGTTTCTTCCTTGACGTCTCTATCTTCATTCTTTTGAAGCCGAATGGATGGTTACCGCTGATTCCCCAGAAAGAGGCAACAGTCCCTTAGTTAAATATGTCGGCTAACATAGCCCTGAAAAGTCCCGTTATTATCTTCCTGCTATTAGAGATTCTCTGACTTTTGCAAAGTATACTCTTGAAAATTTTACTTACTTAAGATGACCATTTCCTTTACTTCAAGGACCCATTATAACCATATGGATCCATTTAAATTGGAAACATAACACTGCAACTTACATTACGCAGGTTTTGCATGATTGTCACGGATGGTGTTTAACATCTGGCCACGTAGCTATCATTGGGATATGCTTACTTATTGACTAACTTGGTTTGTTTGTTTGTTTGTTTGTTTGTTTGTTTGTTTATTTATTTATTTATTTATTAATTATCATATTTATATACTGCCCCATCCCCTGAGGGCTCTGGGTGGTGAACAACAAAATAATATTACATAAACGGTAATAGCAGCAAATAAGTAATATAAATAACATCATTAAAACATAAAATTACAGCGTTCCACAAAAACCACTTGGCGTCCAGTATTAAAACTGTCAATAAAACCCTCCCAAAGAGGGGGACGGTAGATCTAGATGTCACAGCTCCCAGAATGTTAAAAAGGGAGAGACAAAGAGGGCGCTCACCATCAGCGGCTGGCCTCCCCAAAAGCCCGGTGGAACAACTCGGTCTTACAGGCCCTGCGGAACTCTCCAAGATCCCGCAGGGCCCAGACAGTTGGAGGGAGAGTGTTCCACCAGGCAGGGGCCAGGGCCGTAAAAGCCCTGACCTGGGTGGAGGACAGCCGTGTCATTGAGGGGCTGGGAACCACCAGTAAATTGGCCTCTGCCGAACGCAGAGGCTGTGGTTGAATTATGTATATCCCAGGACGGTCATGGGAAAGTCATGTATCATTTAACTATTATATTTCAAATGAAGAGGTTGGATCTAGGTTGGATATTTCCCCCACTCCCTCCCGTGGCTGTCTAATATCCCTGCAAATCTTGGTCCTGGAGAAATTGGCTGTTGTGAATTTTTCAAGCTGTGTGGCTGTGGTCTAGTAGATTTTGCTGCTAACATTTCAGCTGCACCTATGGCTGGCATCTTCAGAGGCATGTCACGGTAACATGTGTTTCTCTCCAGAGGGAGTGGGGGAAATCATGCTTGCTGAGTAGAAACCTTTGCACCCAGGAAGCATCCAACCATGCCAGCCATAAATGCAGGAGAACCATTAAGGGCAAAAACTACCAGACCACAGTCTCACAGCCTGGAAAACCCACAACATCCTACCTGCAATTCAAAGGGAGGAGGGTTCACACATCACTAAACACAGTGCTCATCATTATGATGACTTCTACATGGGTGAGAGTGGAAGAGAAGTCCATTTTGGCATGCACTCCCAAAGCTGTGGGGAAAAAAACCAGGGAGTTGTGGAGAGTTGCTGGGCTTTCCCATAGAGGATGCAGTGCATATCTGTGCATATCGATTTTAACTTCACACATGCAACAAACAAACAAACCCAAGGCCTTTTAGGAATGTGAAGGGAAACCCTCTCAATATGCTGCAAATTCCATTAAACCACAGGTGTCAAACTCGTGGCCCTCCAGATGTTATGGACTACAGTTCCCATCAACCCCTGCCAGCTGGCAGGGGATGATGGGAACTGTAGTCCATAACATCTGGAGGGCCGCAAGTTTGACACCTATGCATTAAACTCTCACTCACTGTCCAGCACAGGGCCATCACATGCTGTGCACCCTGAGGGAAGTTCCACCCATTCTCCCACCCACCATCCTTTTTTCCCCTCTGATCAAAGAAAAATGGATTAATTGGTGTGCATTGCCAAGTATGCAATAGTTTGATGGTACTTTAGTGCAAACCAAGGTGGAGGAATGCATTGAGCCTCTAGGTTTTTTGAGCGGAGGGGGTGTACAAATATGCCTACTGGTGGGTTGTGCTTTGGCTTGGGGCATCCACTGCAAAAGGGCAGATAAGACATGTGAAACCTGGCACCCAGTGTAGAGTCCCTGGCCATGAGGCCCAACGAGGACACCAAGTTTCATGGGTGCAGAGCAGGTTTGGTGCATGGTCAATTCGTAAACTCCCCAATTAATAAATATACAATGCAGCACTTTACTTTTTCCCACTGGACTGAATGGGGAAAGTAACAAGGTACACGTGACTGTACCATTGGGATGGAGGTTAACACATCCCCCTGCAGCGTGGTGTAGTGGTTAAGAGCAGGTGCACTGTAATCTGGAGGACCAGGTTTGATTCCTCGCTCTGCCACTTCAGCTGTGGAGGCTTATCTGGTGAACCAGATTAGCTCGTGCACTCCAACACATGCCATCTGGGTGACCTTGGGCTAGTCACAGTTCTTCGGAGCTCTCTCAACCGCACTCCGCTCACAGGGTGTTTGTTGGGGGAGGGGGAGGAGTCTGTAAACTCCTTTGAGTCTCCTTACAGGAGAGAAAGGGGGGATATAAATCCAACTCTTCTTCTTCTTCATGACTCCTGGCTCCTATAGAAGCAAGCCAAGGCTCATTCTCAGCTCTGTTTCCAGGGGATGCTCCTGTGTAACGGAATTCTGACTATAGTACCAAAGATGAGCTTAGCCGACTCCCCAGTATTGTCAAAAGAAAGAAAAGGTTCTGCTTCAATTGAGACAGGCAAAAGGGAGGAAGTAAAGCAAGGGAGCTGCAAATGTCGCAGTGATCATGAAGACGTGCAAATGCGACGTTCAACGTGCGCTCACGGTTTGCTTCAGCTGGGGTGAAAGGAGTGACCTTCACCTTGCCATAACTACATTGTCACCAACTAGTTGTACTGACCCTTTGCATATCCGTTCTGCTGCTGCGTAGTTGCTTCTGCTGGATAATCATGAATACAGGAACTACTGCCCTGTTTCCTCGAATATAAGACATCCCCTGAAAATAAGACGTAGTAGAGGTTTTGCTGAAGTGCGAAATATAAGGCATCCCCCGAAAGTAAGGCGTGGCAAAGTTTTTGTTTGGAAGCATGCCCGACGAACAGAACACAGAAAAATAAGACATCCCCTGAAAATAAGACATAGTGCATCTTTGGGAGCAAAAATTAATATAAGACACAGGAGCAGCAGTGGCATAGGAGGTTAAGAGCTCGTGTGTCTAATCTGGAGGAACCGGGTTTGATTCCCAGCTCTGCCGCTTGAGCTGTGGAGACTTATCTGGGGAATTCAGATTAGCCTGTGCACTCCCACACACGCCAGCTGGGTGACCTTGGGCTAGTCACAGCTTCTCGGAGCTCTCTCAGCCCCACCCACCTCACACGGTGTTTGTTGTGAGGGGGGAAGGGCAAGGAGATTGTAAGCCCCTTTGAGTCTCCTGCAGGAAAGAAAGGGGGGATATAAATCCAAACTCCTCCTCCTTCTTCTTCTTCTTATTATTTTCGGGGAAACACGGTATGAATATTCAGCAGCCAGCCTATGATGGGTATGTGTAGTGTTGTAGAATGAAAGAAAAGTGGAAATGTAAAAGAAACTTTACTTAGGTCTTTTCCGCATGACAGTACTATTAAATGCCTTAAAATTCTCTGTGTTTTTTTTTAAATCCACACTTCTTTCCTCTCTTTGGTTCAGAAACACTTTCCCATTATTTTGCCTCCATTGTTTTCCCAAGCACTTTTACAGCAATTTTTAAAAAATCGATTTTCAAGCCAGCTTCCTTTCAGTGTGCAAACTTCTTCCAGTGGTCCTTATTTCCCTACTTTTCCAAACACCCTCGGGAAACAACAGCGGCATTTTTTCAAAAAGAAAATCACACTAATAATAGCAGACAGAAGAGCCTACATAACTGCAATGCATTGTTGCCAATGTGCAGATGCAATAGTGTCTTTCCTGTTCAATGGTGGTGTGCATCCATGCATACAAAACACACACACACACACACACACACACACACACACACACACACACACACACACACACACACACACACACGAGGAAGTCAAAGGATCATCCACAATATCAAGAATGTCATGACACCATTAAACATTGCTTTTGCAGGGAACCAGTGAAGAAAGAATCAAACTGACTGAGAAGTGAATAGGAAAACAGAAAACAGCATTGCAAAAGGAGGCACGAAGAACTACTTCATGGAATGCAATTCCAAGCCTCACAGATCCACCATGTGGAAAATCTGGGGTAAGCGATGCATGCAGATAAAGCCTTAGTTAAAAAATAGAAATCAGTTTAAAACCCTCTAGTGGGGCTAAGTGGATTTCACTCATTCTTTTTCTATTATTGTTCTGCAATTTTGTTCTGCCTGGTTTCCGCTCCTCATGCATTTTGGTTTAGTTAGAAGAATATCTATAATTAATTCTACAATAAAAGTATGAAGTTTGCTGCAGCTTTCCATGTCTGCCAGTTAATTGTATCTCCTCCCTCCCCCCCCCATTAATAAACATACAAAGCAATCTTGATGTGAACATACGTATGACTGGGTGAAGGAAGAAGAAGAAGAAGAAGAAGAAGAAGAAGAAGAAGAAGAAGAAGAAGAAGAAGAAGAAGAAGAAGAAGAAGAAGAAGAAGAAGAAGAAGAAGAAGAAGAAGAAGAAGAGGAGGAGGAGGAGGAGGAGGAGGAGGAGGAGGAGGAGGAGGAGGAGGAGGAGGAGTTTGGATTTATATCCCCCCTTTCTCTCCTGCAGGGGCTTACAATTTCCTTGCCCTTCCCCCCTCACAACAAACATCCTGTGAGGTGGGTGGGGCTAAGAGAGCTCAGAAGAGCTGTGACTAGCCCAAGGTCACCCAGTTGGCGTGTGTGGGAGTGCACAGGCTAATCTGAATTCCCCAGATAAGCCTCCACAGCTCAGGCGGCAGAGCTAGGAATCAAACCCGGTTCCTCCAGATTAGATACATGAGCTCTTAACACTTTTTTTGTGTGAGAGTTTTACTGATATCCTCCTGCATGTCAATAAAAGGAAATAATGAAAAAAAAGTAATGTACCAGTTTACCTTGGAAATAAATCAGACAATTGAACTCAAAACCCAAATAGAAATTTAGAACCGGATAATTTTGGAAATCCAATTAGAAATTTGGAAGGAGGCATTTTCAGAAGCATTCCTGCGCATTTATTCCTGTGGGCAGTTCAAAGGATTTCATGTAGAACCCATTTCTTTTCTGAATATTCCTTCTTTATGCAAAAAAATACAGTTATTGTTGGCTGCCTAGGATCCAGACACAGTGCTTTCAGGACAGTACCAAAATATATATTTTCTCAATACTTGAACTACAACGTTCTATTGTCATTTGCCCAAACTCTGCCATGCTGTTTGTTATAAACATATTTGAAGGTGCTTTGTAGTGAATTAGACCATTGATTGCCCTGACCGGGGCTCACTCCACACAGGCCAAAACAGTATCCTAGGAATGGTAAAAACACCATTTGAAGGGGGCGCTTTGCATGGCTGCCCCCTCTGAAATGAGGCAGCGCCATGCTTTCCCCCCTCAACCGGTGGGGAAATGCTGTTTTTGAAACTCCCTCAATGAGCGAGTCTTTTCAAAAACAGCGTTTTTCACCAGGTACCGAATGGCACCGAGTCAGAGACACCACTTTTAGGCGCCTCCATTTTGTTTGTAAACTTACCTTTCCTTTCCATGAGGAGCATTGCAGGGACGAAGGAACACGCCTCCTGCCCTCTGACTCCTGAGGCGTTGCCATGGTCATGAGAGTGTGTCCCCTCGTCCCTGCAGAGCTCCGCAGGGCAAGGGAAGGGAAGTTTACAAACAAAATGGAGGCGCCTCTGTGCGATGGAGCTTTTGCGGGCTGAGGCAGCTCTGGGGCTGCCCGCATGGGAGCGTGTGAACGGCCCTGGGGCTCCACCGGTATCATATATTCCAATGTGCAGCCACTTCACAGGCCCATGCAGAGTGGGCTCTGGATTGCCCAGGCTAGCCTGACTTGATCAGCTCTTGGCCTAGTACTTGACCTAGTTAGTACTTCCAGGTGAGACCACTGAGGAAGCCCAAGGTTGCTGTGCAGAGCCAGGTTATGGCAAACCATTTTTTATTGGTTTCTTAACTTGAAAGCTCCTCAGGGTTGCCATAAGTCAGCCGTAGGCGGAAAAAAAGACCACTGGTCAATATAGCCCTAAATTTTCTACTCTGGAGGATCAGCTCTCCGAAGGTTGGGGACTTTTCCAGCTGTGCCATTCAAAATCCTTTTCCACTGGATTTAATGATGGGAGAGCCTTTTCTCAAATATTCCTGTCACTGAAATCTAAATGCAAGGTTTTGCTGTGCATTCCCTCACTAACAGAAGTGATATTAATGGAGGTGTGGAATAGGGCATTCTCAGTTTTAGCCACTGAAGTCGGCCCGCGGGGGTCGCAAGGAAGAGGCGAGACGCGGAGATATCATCCGGTGGAGAGAGCCAGCAGCAGGAAGCGTGATCCGTGGATCTGGCAACTCTGCCGTGTGCTAGTCCCTGGCACCTTTTATTAGGGTTTACAATAGGGGCGTACCGGGAAGCGGGAGAGCGGGAGAGCGGGAGAATATCATATGATACATGACATCATGGGGTTGCCTACGTGCGGGAGGAAACGTTCGCGTCTGAGTCTAATCCATACCTGGGGGCAAGCGCCCCTTTGTCCCTTTGTCTGGGACACCTGGTGACCGTGAGTCAGGTAGTTCATGACCTGTGACTCACGGGGGGCCTGGGGGGTAGGTGAGCGTGTGCGCCCAGAAGGACACAGATGGCAAAGGCATTCCTGCGCTCTTTCTGAGGCTCTGCTGGGTTCGTGGGGCTCATCCCTACAAGCCACTACCCTTCTTGGGAAAAGTTTGCAAGTTTTGTTCTGATAACAAATGAAAACTGATTTTGAAAGGAGCTTCCCAGTTTCTGAATCTAATCTTACTGCGCAGGAGTTTTCACAACCCGAGGAAACTATCTTCGCAGTTAAGTACAAACTTGTCTTTAGGGCAAAGATGTGCTTTCTGTTTTGAAGCTGATATCTACCCTGACAGGCAAGATTTATCATTGTGGCTGGCATCACAAAGGAAGTAAGTGGACACAAATCTCCTTTACGGAGAACGTCACACGCAGATTTCTCACAGGACAGCCAGGCATGTTACACAATAGGACTGCCTTTAAACACACACAAGCACATGCAAAGACTGAAATCCTGTGACACCCCTATCTGTTGTTGTGAACTTCTGAGCTCACAAAGCAGTCCCAAGTCTTCATACGCCAGCAGAGTGTCATGTTTAAAATTGCCAAGAAGGAAATTGTTTTTACATGTGTCAGCAGCCTGACATCCCGATTTACATTTGCTAGCACAAGGTTGGCATAGACTAGCAATGCTCTGGCAACAGAGATGAGAGCTAACATGTGATTCTAAACCTCAGATATAACCCTGTACCCCAAGTAGCTGGTAAGCCAAATATCCTTTAATGAGGGGTCTTGGTGACCAATACAGTGGAACCTCGGTTTTCATTGCCTTCGGTTTTCATCGGTTTCGGTTTTCATCCATTTTTTCAGTGAAAAATTTGCCTCGGTTTTCATCGATTTGCAGTAAGGTGCAGGGGTTTGTGGAGAAAAATCACCCGGACAAAGCTGTTGCCGTGTCTGCAACTTGTTTAATGACAATGTCTTGCCCCATTTCAGACTAATCTTAAAGAGGCGTCAGAAACAGACCTCTTTGGACAGCTTTCTGGTGCGACATTGGTCCACTGGCTCTGAAGCTGGTCCTAGTGTTATTGTTTGTTACTGTTTTCAGCATTAAACACCATGTTTATTCACCAAAAAATGTGTTTTTGATATGTTTTTGGGAATGCCTAGAATGGATTAATTGGGTTTTCATTGATTCATATGGAAAAGTTTGCCTCTGTTTCCATCGGTTTCGGTTTTCATCGATTCTTTTCAGACGGATTACCAATGAAAACCGAGGTTCCACTGTATCTGCCACCTGAAGAGCCAAACGCAAAATCAATGCAAGTCAAATTTCTACCTCCAGATCAGGCAGACAAGTTCAACCTACCCAAGAACAAGCAGTAGGAGACAGAGTTACATTTTAAAGTACTTACTAGATTGTGCACTGCTCACTTCAGAGCCTACCAATGTTGGGGGGGGGGGGGATTGTAGATGTTGAAGGCAGCTGAAGGCTGCCTTGTTTCCCATAATAAGGCAGATACAGATATGAGCCCCTAACAACAACAATGTTTATATAGTTATCTTCACTTGTTCCATTCAGGAAGGTGTGCTCAATGGTTTTATTCCAGAGGGCATTTGGTGGAGGGTTAACTGTTGTGGTAAATTTGGCAGCATTTTTATCTGTTGCATTGGCTTTTACCTGTGCATTTCCATTGTTTATTGGTTTGAGCATGTTGCTGGATGCTTACGGTGACTTTTGTGTTCTTGCAGCTTTTGCTGCTGTGTTTCCCGCTTTGAGCAGGGGGCGATAAGGCATAAATATTGCAAATGTATAAATAAATGCTGCACCGAAAAACAAACTCAAAATATTCATACAGATGGGAATATGATCCTTTCTGGGACTGGAAATGCAGACATGGAGATGCTGACTTAGTCGTTAATGGAAACAAGCATATATTACCTTGCAGCATAATGCTCAGAATCTGGATACACACGCAACGATGAATGCTTGGCACCAGATGACTACTTCCATTCCTAAGTGAATTCCAGAAACTCAGAGATATATCTGTGAATGCTTAAAGCCACTCAGATATAATTGCCAGCACTCTTTTCTATCTAGCTGAACCTAGTTTTGGAAATACACATTCATCGGACGTGGTCAATGTTCATCACTCTGGAGGCATTTACAGTACCAAATGTAGGGGAAAAAATGCACTAAGGACAAGCAAATCTGTAATAAATGATTAGAAGATCTTCTTTAAACTCAGAGAAGCAGGCAACTGGTACCCGTTCTCGCTTCATGTCGGAAGAATGAACACAGTGTAATTTCTGGTACTCATGACATTCCATCTTTGTTGATCTTTGACAGATAGATGAAGATGGTTGCTCAGTTCTCGCCTGAGATAACCTCCTGCCTAGCCCAGCTGTCAGAGGACTCAGACAAAAGCGTTCGTTCATAAAAGCTGCACCCAGTTTCAGTCAATAAAGCATTTGTGCAGAGGTCTTTCAAGGTTGAGGCTTGGTGACCCTTGTTCTAAGTCTGACAAAACATGTCATGCATGGGATCAGGCAACATGCAAAAGATAGAAGAGCAGGGACCAGTGAATCACTGGCTTTCGCATTGACATTCTTTGAACTGGGACACTATTGTACCCACCTAAACACAGGGCCCTTCCGCACGTGCGGAATAATCCACTTTCAATCCACTTTCAATGCACTCTACAGCTGAATTTTACTGTGCAGAACAGCAGAATCTACTTACAAACAATTGTGAAGGTGGACTAAAAGTGGATTATTCTGCATGTGTGGAAGAGGCCTCACACTGTTGAAATGCCACTTCTTCGCTGCATGGTCACATGTAGAGATTAATACATTCTGAAGGTGGGAAGATGCCCGAATGCAATTCACAAGCTCCTTGCTGTTCAAAGGGAGGAGTGATATTATCTAACAACCTAAACCAGAGGATCTACCCAGATCGTGGGATTGATGTGGGTTAAGCAGTCTTCGTGAGAGAAAGCACATGATGAAACCAGCCCTGGCATTTTGGTCTAGGGGATTATTCTCCCATTGGATGGGAAAGGCCCTGGGCTTTATTCCCATGCAAGTCCACATTCTGACGGATGCCATGTCTTTCTAGAAAATAACTTTAATAAGCAACATCCTGGACTCAGGAACGGAGTGTATATGAGAGGAGTGATTGTCCTTTGCCTCAAGAACAATGTCTTGTGGTTGCTCTTTGTGGCATACCAGTGAGAAGCACATGTTCCATTTCACTGTGGTTATCTGAAATGACCTTTTCTTCCATGTTATTTAATAGGATGATATAAGAAAAAAATTTGGATTAATACCCCTCCTGTAAGGAATCTCAAAGGGCCTTTCCCCACTTACCTTCTGCTGCACGCTACTCTCCCCAAATAGCGCGGAGTCCTGCGGCACTCCCCACTACAGTGGCGGCGACAACGCAGCCACCCCGAAGCTGCCGCTCTTGCGCCCCCTCTGTGCGCATCATTCCTGGTGCTCTTCAAAATGGCGCCTTTTGATGACCCCGTGCAGAGTGCAGAGCGCGGGGTCGTGGGGAAGCCCAGGCGCACGCCAGAAATGACGCGCGCTGAGAGTAGCGCGCAGCAAAGGGGAAACAACCAAAGTGGGGAAACGGCCAAAGCGGCTTACAAAAATGTTCCCCATACACCTGACTTGTCTTATACTGCATCAGATCTTTTAGTCTATCAAGATCAGTATTGTCGACACAGATTGACAGCTGCGTCCCAAAGTCTCAGGCAGAAGTCTTTCAATCCACCACCTGACCCTTTAATCTGGGGATGCTCGGGACTGAACCTGTGAACCTCTGTATACCAAGCAGATGCTCTACCAACGAGCCCGGCTACTTGCATAAAAGTTTTGAAATTCTATACAGAATGATCAAGCATCATTTCTAAAAAAACCAAAGGGGAATGCGGCAGAACTGTTTCAGAATACAGCAGGAAAACACTATTTTGACTTATCATAAGAACATAAGAACATAAGAACTAGCCTGCTGGATCAGACCAGAGTCCATCTAGTCCAGCACTCTGCTACTCGCAGTGGCCCACCAGGTGCCTTTGGGAGCTCACATGTAGGATGTGAACGCAATGGCCTTCTGCGGCTGTTGCTCCCAATCACCTGGTCTGTTGAGGCATTTGCAATCTCAGATCAAGGAGGATCAAGATTGGTAGCCATAGATCGACTTCTCCTCCATAAATCTGTCCAAGCCCCTTTTAAAGCTATCCAGGTTAGTGGCCATCACCACCTCCTGTGGCAGCATATTCCAAACACCAATCACACGTTGTGTGAAGAAGTGTTTCCTTTTATTAGTCCAAATTCTTCCCCCCAGCATTTTCAATGAATGCCCCCTGGTTCTGGAAGTGACTTATCCCGGGTATCTTATTTTTCTAGTACATGACCAATAGTCCAGTTTAGATAAACATGCAAAAAAAACCTCAGGGAGAGACGCACAGTCAGCATGCGATTTATAGGCTCTGAACTTCAGCAAGCTTAGATGGCACAATTGTCAGTGCAGCCTCTAAATGTCATCTGCAGCATTTAAATCTCCATCTCTTCCACACCTGAATGGGAGCATTTGACATATAGCTCCACTTCCTCCTTTGGGAAAGGAAAAAAATCAAACCAGAAATAAATTCAAGAAACCATGACAGTGCTTGGCAGCAAGCTTGGCCTTATGGAAAATTGGAAAGGGATGATAGTTAAAGGGGGAGATTTTTTAAAGAGGAAGTCACTGTTTACGAGTATTTTTGCAATTACTTAAAAAAAATTGCGTGTGTCTCCTAGTAACCGGAGGAATGCTATCATTGCAGCTTAAATAGCAGTGTCTGTCTTTTTTCCAAAGCAAAAGGATTTGTACTTGGCACAGTTCTTGTTAAGCACAGTGAGACTTGTGCAAACGCACTTGCCACAACACTGTGTCTCGTACAAATTAGGCACCACGTTTATTCCCCCCCCCCAAGCAGCTTATAACATCTTTCTCCCCTCCTCCAGTTTATCCACACAACAACCCTGTGAGGGAGATGAAGATCAGAGAAAGTGACTGTCCTAAGGTCATCCACTGGAGCAGCCAGCAGAAGGATTGGGGCGTGGACATGCGGTCAGGCATCGTTTCAATGCCACCATGTTGCTTCCCTGGAAGTGACATCATCATGTTGGTGTGACATTCTAAGATTCCCCAGAACCCCACTCACTTTCACTATTTTAATTTTAAATGGCTCTGAACACAAAACAGGCACTGAGAATCGGCGCCCCGCCCCCCCCCCCCCCCGGTCTAAAATCCTTGCGTGGGTGACGGAATCGCTGTCCTCCACCCCACCCCCTGTCAAAAATCTAAATCTAAAATCCTTGCATGTGCAAGAGAATCGCTGCCCTCCTGTTCATGGCGCCTGCACACGCCGCTTTTCTCCCCAAGGTTTCTCCCTACTTTCTAAAAACCAAGGTTGGTCCCTTCGGGTTTTTTTCACTCCAAGCTGGGGAGGGCACCAATTCTCAGCGCCTGTTCATTGGTGGGGCAGGCCAGAGCAGCGAGGCGGGAAAAATGGCCCCGGTTCTGCTACGGAGGAGTTTTGCACGGCAGCGGAAGCCTCCGGAGCAACAAAGGGTCATTTCAAAAGAACATCAACCTTTGCAGTTCAGGAAATGTGTGGAGCAAAGTCAATGCCATGGGGCAGCTCTGGGGCAAAAACGTGGCAGCCACACAGCAGCACCGGGCACAGTGAAGAACTCCCGATTACACTGGGGCAAAGATTCCCCATGACAACAGAGGAGCAATTTTGCCATGAAAAATCGGCCAGAGACTTGGGGAAATCCCTAGAATCTCAACATGGAAGTCATTTTTTCTCTTGCTCCTCAGTGACAGATAGGTTAGGCTGCGTCTCTCCCTAAGAGCAACCAGTGGACGCTGATAGACTGTTATTGAGAGAGACAGTTGACAAACAGCAATTAAGGGAGCTAAAGACAGCTGTGAGGGGGGTTGAAAGTGAGTCTGGCTGAGTGAAAATGGAGAGAAAAGCTGCTGAAAGTTGACTGGAAAAAGTCAATGTGTAACAAAAGATCCCAAAGGCTAGAACAAGGAAACAGTCCAAAAGTTCGATGGAAATACATTTTGTAGCTTCTACCTATCTTTTTTCAGTGTTATGTTCAAACTATAAATAAAAGTTAACCCCTTGTTTGTTTAACCCTGAGGGCTGGTTGTCTCAGGGAAAGACAGCCCCCCCCCCCCCCCGCTAAGATCTCAGTCTATATATATTTTAGGATAGGAAGAAATGGTGGCAGCATGTTCGAGCCCCCAATCCCAATAAACATTGTGCAGTGTTTAAGTGAAGGTCAATTATTAAAGGGGGCTGGGCTGCCCTACTTGCTGATTGATTGATTGATTGATTGATTGATTGATTGATTGATTGATTGATTGATTGATTGATTGATTGATTGATTGATTGATTGATTGATTGGTTGGTTGGTTGGTTGGTTGGTTGGTTGGTTGGTTATTATTTATTATTTATTTATTTATTTATTTATTTATTTATTTATTTATTTATTTATTTATTATTGTGGTTTGTATACCGCCCTACCCCCGAAGGGCTCTGGGCGGTGAACAACATAAATCACATATATACAATAACCCTTAAATACATTAAAACAATTTAAAACGCAGCGATCAGTAACAATGTCCGCAATAACCCTCAATAAAACCCTCCCAAAAGGGGGGAGAAACGGGTCCCATAGATGGTAAGAGATCCAGAAAGGTGAAGAAGAGGAAGAGGAGGGGGCACCTATCAGCGACTGGACACTCCAAAAGCCCGGCGGAATAACTCCGTCTTACAGGCCCTGCGGAACTCACCAAGATCCCGCAGGGCCTGGACAGCTGGAGGAAGAGTGTTCCACCAGGCAGGGGCCAGGGCTGTAAAGGCCCTGGCCCGCGTGGAGGCCAGCCGCATCATTGAGGGGCCAGAGACTACCAGCAGATTGGCCTCTGCTGAGCACAGAGGCCTAGTAGGGACATATGGGGTTATGCGGTCCCGAAGGTACGAGGGTCCCAGGCCATGTAAGGCCTTAAAGGTAAGCACCCATACCTTGAAGATGATTCGGAACTCAACTGGGATCCAATGCAGGCGACGCAATACTGGTTGGATATGGTCACGGAAGGCGCCCCCCGTGAGCAGGCGAGCCGCCGCATGTTGGACCAGTTGCAATTTCCGGATCAAACGCAAGGGTAGGCCTGCGTAGAGCGAGTTACAATAGTCTCTGGGAGTAAGAAAGAGGACCTGAAACATGAAATGGTCATGGCTTTCTATATATTTTAAAAGAGGCAAGAAGGGTAGCAGTATGCCCAACTTAACTGTAACTCTGAACCTGTGGAGGAGAGATTGTAGAGAAGGGAAGGCACAGAGTGAAAAGGATGTGTCACAGCAGGTGACTGGGGCTGGGGACAGAAAATGCCCTGCCAGGCCAATGAAATTGGAAAGTGAAAAAGTAGGATAAAACTAAGGTGACCAGCCGTCCCACTTTTTGCAGGACACTCACGCTTTTCTGCAATGCGTCCCGTGTCCCGCAGGGTTTTAAAATTGTCCCGATTAGGCAATGCGCCTCGCAGTTGTGCGGCGCTTCTTCCGCGCTGCCGCGATCTGCCTTCTGGGCGCTCTCGTTTCCCTGCCTCTGTGATAGAAGCGTGGAAACAGGAAGCGCTTCCAGCGGCAGTGCAGCAGCGCAGGAGGGCGAATAACGTCGCGAGGAGCACACTGGCGCTTTGGCGCCCCTGAGCGCCACAAAGGCAGTGCGCCCCGCGTCAGCACCTGTGCTGCCGCGACTGCCTTCTGGGGCTCTGTTTCTGACTGGGGAGCTCGCGAAAAGGCAGTGTGCTCTGGCGGTTGCAAGAGGTGCTGCCAAGAATTGGCGCCTCTGGCGCTACAGGAGTAAAAATCTGGTCACCTTAATAAAACACAATACATGTGTACCATGTGTAAATACATATTTTCCAGAGCTAGGTGATTATGCCACGTAGCAGTAGCTCATCTAGTCTTATACAACTCCAGACATTGCTAATTCCAGTCCTGTGGCATTATATATTTTCAGATTATATTTTCAGGTACAGCAGTGTTGCAGAACTTGGAAATAAACTGGTTCAGAACAGGAAATCAACCCAGCTCAAAACACTCAGTTGCTTTACAAATCAAATGTAATTTTCCTGAGAACTTCTTTGACTTGGGACGTAAAACGAGATTCTCCAAATGCCCGATGATTTTCAATGAAACAAAATCTTTCCAAATCCAGAGCAAACACTTTTGATTTCAGCCCAAATTGTTCCCCTCCTGCTTTTGCTTTTAGATCACTTGCTCTTTATTCTGTACACAATGTGTTTGCATCAACAGAGCAAAGAAAGACTGCTTCTTCGATAACTTTTCAGCTTTGCTTGGCAAGTAAGTATTCTAGGAGCTACTTCAGTGATGACAAATACTTGGAGAATTCAGTGGGAAAAGACATTTTTCTTCGCTCTTTCCCTCTGAAAAACTAAACACGAATGAGACTTTTTTGCTTATTCAGCAACTTGTACGAACTGAGCTGAACTGTGCGCTTGATATAAAGAAATTCAGGTGCCTACAGTCTTGTTCTGAACTAATTACACCTTTAAAAGTTCATTTGAATAAGTGCCAGTGTAGTCCAAGGAATGCTTCCTAGGCTGCATGGTCCTTGGGGGATACTGGATACAAGGCAGGAGAAAATCCAGTAAGTATGTAATTCATTAGGATACCAGATGCTGTTTTAAGGAGCTGCATCAGCACGTTTGGTAAAGATACTCCCAATTGATTTTGCATTAAAATTACCAATTGATTTCCCTCTTGGCCTTCCGGGGGATTGGACCTGTCTGTGCAATTAAAGTGTGTAAAGATTTCCTCTGAATCTGTTAAAGGTGCTTATTTACAGACCTACACTTCAGTCATAAACAACCAGGTCTAATCCTGTGGAAGATTGATAAAATGCCTTGTATTAATGCTCCACATATCTATGATCAATGCACGAGATATTTTAGACACTGTGTTTAGGGCGAGGGTGCAGAAATCAGCTTCAGAATTTAAATTGACAGAATTGATCCATTCTCCTAGAATTCTGCTTGATAAAGAAAGTCAATGGGACTAATTTAGAAAGGAGTGATAAAGATTGTTTGTTTTCAATCCTTACACCACAGAGAATGAGGGAGAGAGGGAGAGAATGACAGAGTTAGAAGTATCAGCTGATATGACTAGCAATAAACTAACTTTGGTCATTCTATTCATTTGTGGCCTATACCCTTCACACATTTTAACTAAGGTTTGCGAAAGGCTCCTTGTAAACAGGGTTAGTCCAAGCTAGTTTATTGTTCTATTACATGATTCAATAGACGTGTCCCAGAGTTCCTTGCAAGATTACAAAAGATGCTAAGATGGTGAGTGCTATCAAGTCACAGCAGACTTACATAGGTTTTTTAAGGTAATGAACAAACGGAGATGGTTTGCCACTATCTGCCACCGTATAGCAACCCTTCACTTCTTTGGTGGCCTCCCATCCAAGTCCTAATCATGGCCAACCTCGAAGATCTTCTGAGATCTATGATAACAGGTTATTCTGATCCATCCATTCATCTAAAAATGCACCTCCATTTTTTTCTCTAGCATTGCAAGGGATCCAGAGGACAAATGTAATTTGCCTGATATCAGTGGGAAACACCCACACACCCACCCACACACCGACACTCCTCCATCCCTGCTGGTGCTCAATTGAGCATCAAAAGGGAAATGGGAGGGGAATATCAGTGATTTCTAGGAATCTTTCTGAACTCTATGATTTTTACCATAGAGATTGGGCAAAAACCTAGACTAATGATCTTTCTCCCATGTCCTGCCTCCAAGTCTCCTGAGGTTTCCAGATAGGCAGCTGCCTACCTAATCCTGGGACAGACTACCTAATCCTGGGACAGACTTCTGGGCATCTGCTGCTTGACAACCTCTTCAAAATACTAGCGCTACAAACAACTGTCTGAGTTCTTTGCACAACTGAGCTGACCACATTTAAATCGATGGAGAATACACAGCAACAGTGCATGCTGGGTTGCAGCTCTGAAATTCCACGGGGTCTTGATAAGCATGCGAGACTTCAAGCACCCAGAGCTATCTACTCCATTCTACGTGGCACTAGGCCAGGGGTCTGCAACCAGCGGCTCCGGAGCCGCATGCAGCTCTTTCAGCCTTATACTGTGGCTCCGTGTGGCCTGGAGGTCGGAGGGTAGCGTGAGCATGTCCCTCCAGCCCTCCAGAGCAGCGCTGGAAGGAAAGGTGAGTGGAGGGGCTGAACTGGAGGCGTCTCCCGCAGAGGGTGCCGCTGTGTCCCTCCACTCACCTCTTCCAAAGTGCTGTTTAGGGCTGGAGTGGACATGCTCCACGCTGCCCCTCCGGATCCTGGAGGTCAGAGGGTAGCATGGGCGTGTCCCTCCAGAGCAGCTGTCATACCCCCTCTGACATCCCCGCAGCCACCATCCCCCCTCTGCCCCACGGAGCAGGTGGCTGCCTGCTCCGTCGGGCAGAGGGGTTTTCCCTGCCTGGCGCCTCTGCCTTCCAGCGCTGGAAGGAAAGATGAGTGGAGGGGCTGAACCGGAGGCGGCTCCTTGTGGAGCCACCTCTCCAGCTCAGTAGATCTTCGGGGCCATGAAAAATGGGTCCAAATGGCTCTTTGGGTGGTAAAGGTTGCCGACCCCTGCACTAGGGGAAACACAGTGCCCACAATCTTAACGCGACTTAAGAAAAGATGGCCAGATTTAATTTTTAACCATTCTGGCAGCACCTGAGGTGAATTTCTCTTAAGTATAAACAGATTATCCATCCCTTGTAAGAAAACAAACAATATTGATAGAAAAAAATATTATACAGGTCCGTGAAGGTAGATGAGCCTATGATACAACAGACAGGAATTGATGGATTCCAGCAATAATCTATAAAAGTACAGCAGTCGGATTACGATACGAGAGTTCCATCAACCCCGAAGTGCTGATATAACTGCATACATTTTGTTTCCTCTGGCATTTATTTTGAAATTCAGTTATCTCAGCTTGGGAGAGAATTCCAGAATGTCTCCGCCACCTTAGTAAAATGTCACTGGTCAGGCTGCTGAGCTTATTAAAAACCTTACAGAAATAACATTTGCACCAGATGTTCATGAATTTCTCAAAGCAGCAATGGAACAAGAGCACAGTTCTAACGGCCTTCTCAGAGGACCAACTTTGCTTCCTAGCTAAAGGACAGCTCCTTTAATTGCTCATTTTTCTCTAGAAGTACTGCACATATATTTTCAAATGTTTGTCTTGAATCTAGTTACCTGCTGCATTTAGCTTTTATCAAGCTATTATCAAGCTGGAGCAGCAGTGTATGTAGTGGCTAAGAGCAGGAATACTCTAATCTGGAGGAACCGGGTTTGATTCCCCTGAGCTCTGCCACCCGAGCTGTGGAGGCTTATCTGGGGAATTCAGATTAGACTGTGCACTCCAACACACGCCAGCTGGGTGACCTTGGGCTAGTCACAGTTCTTCTGAGCTCTCTCAGCCCCACCCACCTCACAGGGTGTTTGTTGTGAGGGGGAAGGGCAAGGGAGACTGTAAGCCACTTTTGAGTCTCCTTTTAAAGGAGAGATATAAATCTAACTCTTCTTCCTCTTCTTTCTCTTCTTTCTCTCTCTTCTCTTCTTCTCTCTTTCTTCTTCTTCTTCTTCTTCTTCTTTCTTTCTTCTCTTCTTCTTTCTCTTCTTCTTCTTTCTTCTTTCTTCTTCTTCTCTTTCTTCTTTCTTTCTTCTTCTTCTTCTTCTTTTCTTCTTCTTCTTTAACTCATAAAAATAAGCATACTGGATTTTTACTAGCCTAAGACACTACAATTATATTTGGTCCTTTGCAACTCTTAGAAGATCAAGATAAGAAGCTGTCTGGACTTCAACCTCTAAGAAAAACCACGCATATTCTGTGCCTTGGTGTAAAATTTGGAAAAGAACACCAAGGAATTAAGAAATGTCATCTAAATCACTGTAAAAAAGGGGCCAGTGTTGAACACCACTTTTGATAAGTAAGTCTAATGAAGGAGGAGGAGGAGGGAGGAGTTTGGATTTATATCCCCCTTTCTCTCTGTGGTGGAGACCTCAAAGGAGCTTTACAATCTCTTTCCTTCCCCCTGCACAACAACACACCCTGTGAGGTGGGTAGGGGCTGAGGAGAGCTCCAAAAAAGCTGTGACTAGCTCTAAGGTCACCCAGCTGGCATGCTTGGAGTGCAATAAGCTAATCTGGTTCTCCCAGATAAGCCTCCACAGCTCAGGCTGGGCAGAGTCTCAGTGGGAATCAAACCCTGTTCCTCCAGATTAGAATGCACCTGCTTTTAACCACTACGCCACTGCTGGTCCTTACGTACAATGGAGTACATAAAGGCTGGGAAAAAAATCAAACAGCTGTCCTTTGGCTGCCCATTTTCTGACAGCTTCCCACTGCTCAAAATTTACATAGATATAAGATTAATTGTGCAGGTCTTTGGCTCTTTTCCTGGACATCAATTTTTAAACGATGTGAACCCAGACAAAACAACAGCTACAGAACTGTCCAATCACGGTTCTTCCAAAGAAAAAGCTGTTGCGGAAAGTCCAAATACAGAGAATCAGACGCTGACAAACAGCCAGCGCCTCCCCGGAAGAGAGGTAGACCAGTGGGATCCGAATACAATTTGGATACAAATCTGTTGCAACTTTTACTTACCTATGAACGCCTAATTAGTCAATATAGCAACAAGCCACCGGGGTTCCAGTTGGCATTTGATGCCCGAGTCAACCCAAGCAGACCACAAACAAGTACAAATGCCAACAATTTTTTTTTTACAGTAGGTGGTAAAAATCCAGGAACATCGAATCTTCCTAGCTGATGCTTTCATATAAAACGAATGGAACCTTCCAACCGGAAATGTCATTAGGGTTGGCATGCAGAAATGTTAACAGGTGAGAAAGAGAGCAGGTCTTTTTTCCCACAAGAAAAGGAAAAATGTCTTCAAACAAAGCAAGCCGCCCTATACTCTAGTCAGTCAGATTCTTGGTCAGTAAAGATCAGTATTTTCTGTTGTGATAGGGAACAGGCAGAGGCATAGCAAAGGGGAAAAGCAACCTGCAAGGCACTGGAAAGGCCCCTGCGTTCTGCCCCGAACGTCAGTCCTCCCCTCGAATACCCCTCGCCACACCCCTAATCGGGCATCGCCCCGGGTTCGTGTAGTGCACCCCCCATTCCCCTTGGAGCTACGCCTCTGGGAACAGGCTTCCACAGGCTAAAGTTTTTCATATCATCTGCTAGCTGAGATCCTTTTAACTAAGTGTCCAAAGTGAGAATTTCTGCATGGAAAGTACATCCTCTACCACTGAGCCACAACACTTCCTCTCAAACTCCTTTTCAGGCCAGGATACATATATTTGTTGAAGTCAATAGTAGACAAGCCTTTATTGGCATTCCAAAATACAATAAAACAATTGTCCATAAGAGACAGATAGATACAACAGCCATTCAGAGTCTTATCAATAGTTTAGTCCAAATGGACTCATCAAAAGTGCCATTCCTATACACCTCTCCACAGACCAGACTGAAAACCCAACCTCAACAGAGCCCAGGCATCACAACAACAGCATACACTAGGTATCAACACTCCAACTATAAAACACACAGAGTTTGTTAGTTAGAGGGTAACCTAACACAGAACAAGGGATAGGGGGCGAGGAAATGGGCAAACAATTGATTTGACTCTATAGGTTGCCACAGCCTCTCAGTTGGTCACTCCATCAGGCAATCAATAAATAAACTACGACATCTCTCAATGAATCAACACCCATTATGCGGTTATTTGACTTTGGGCAGGACCGTGGAACCCAAAGGTTAGCTTGGCAGAGGTGTAGGCACTGTATACCAGTAGCAAATAGTTAATGTAAGCAACATTGTTGTTGTTATGATGATAGCAATCTAATGCTTATTTGTTGAAGTCAATGGGCATCAAAAACCGTGTGAAGTTGGGAGGAACTGTCCATGAGCTGACCATTTTCATTACTGATTTTAAGTGCATTTCTTTCTCATGCCGTATTTTCTGCTCTTACAGTTCCCATACCCATCCCTGCTTGAGTGGCCAATTTGAGACAATCTGGGACAGATTTTTGGGATGCCCCCCTAAGAGAAGCATTATGACAGCTTAGAAATGGAAGAGTGGGCTGAGAAGACAAACACAGTAGATGAGTAAAAGGAGAGGTCATGAATTAAGACGTTAGAGTAATGGGGAAGGAAGCCTTTTCTATTATAGTGATTATTTCCATGCGGAATCCAAAGCCATGCAATAAATCTTCCATTTCTACTCAGTGTATATTTAATTGTTAGCAAAAGCCTTTCATCATGTTCGAGCCTTCCACTTCACATCAATGACATCTTTGTTTATCGCTTCAAAGCGGGAAGATCTTGGGCTGATTTCTGTAACTAAGCGGGATAGGTGGAAACTGATTCATCAAGATCACTCGCTAACCATGCTCATTCATAAATATTGTAAATGCTCAGAATCCAAATGGAATTATTGCCAATATTTGGGAACTCACCGTTGCCCAGGCACCTGATTATTTCTCCTTGAAGGGCAGGGAGAGAGAGAACAGCAGGGATGTGATATATAATCACAGTTGGCTAATTTTCCTATCCTGATTGGTGCCCCTGGACATAGCGTTCACACGTTCCATCAGTCATTGCACGCTCTTAGTGGTTGGGGAGATGCTTCTGATTCTATATTAGCATATGTTCTGCATTTGCATCAACTGCTTTATTCTCTGGGGTTGCACCTGTGAACTAGGCAGTCTCCAAAGACATTCATTCCACATGCAACAGATGAGGGAAACAGATAGGCAATGCCCCCATCATAAATAGCCAGGGTGTAACAATTTAGGGCAACATATGGGGTCAAATGTCCCTGGGCTGCAGCCATTTAGTCACGTGGGGTGGATCATCCCCACACGCCCCCCTCCTTCCCCTCCCCGGTCCATATACTGACTTCCCCCCGGGTCCATACACTGGTCATGGTGGGGGAGAGCAGCCACCCATGCCCCAAAAAACACACAGATTTTGGGTACCCAGGCTGGCATTTCTGTAGATAATAATTCCTCTGTAAGTAGCTCACCTGCAGACTGGGTGGAGACAGATTAAGGCCCCCTCCCCTTCCCCCAGCTCACCATATATTACCAGCTCATTTGCCCGGCAGAGCACACAGGCAGTGCTTTGCATGCACATGCTGTCAGGCAGATAGTGCTGAAGAGGCAAGGGAGGAATAGAGATAGAGACCCAAACTTCATGTCTCTGCACCAGCAATGGGCAGCCCTTCTGCCCTGCAGGCTGTGTGGGGATAAAGAAGAAGAGTTTGAGAAGAGTTTGGATTTATATCCCCCCTTTCTCTCCTGCAGGAGGCTCAAAGGCTTACAATCTCCTGCCTTCTCACAACAAACACCCTAGGTATTTGCAGGGGCTGAGAGAGCTCCGAAGCTGTGACTAGCCCAAGGTCACCCAGCTGGTGTGTGTCGGAGTGCACAGGCTAATCTGAATTCCCCAGATAAGCCTCCACAGCTCAGGTGGCAGAGCTGGGAATCAAACCTGGTTCCTCCAGATTAGATACACGAGCTCTTAACCCCCTTCGCCACTGCTGCTTCAGACTCCCCTGTAACAATGCTAAAGAATGTGCACTCACACACATATTTAGGAAATGTGATAGAAACCATTGACCATGATGCCCCTGGAGACTTCAAGCACCTGGGCCTCTTCTTCATGCTAACGTTCGAATCCCATTTTTGTATACAAGTGCACCTGAAATAATATGAGTGAATTAATCTAATATCAAAAGCCAGTGAGCCATGCCAAGAAACTGAAGGCAGCTCCTCTATTAATCACGTACAAATCCGCCGCAAGAGGGATTCAATCAAGAGCCATTTCAAAGTCCGTGGAGCCCCCTCCCAGTTAATTTTCTCCTAACCAGCGACTTGGATTTCCAAAACAATAAGCAATGGTCCAATTGCATCAGTTTTCCTAAAGAACCAGACAGGAAGATTCCAGCCCTCCTTCAATCAATGCAAGTACATGGCCATAGACATCGGCATAGCTCACTTGCAAATCTCTTTTGAAACTCTCAATTCAAAAGGAGAAAACTCTCCTCCACTATATACAGGATTTCTTTGATAGATTCAGAATCTGATTCAACACTGACGCAGGATCTGAGGTTTAAAATCTTCGCTATATTTTAAAGGACTCCGCTGCAGAGGACCAGCATATGTGAGTTGCATGTAAAGCAATACAGGTAGGCAAGCAAGGTGAATTCACCTTGCTGCCCTCTGCCTTACTTGGCTGTGTTTTGCTGTCTAAAGCATATTTTCGCATTGAGAAACTCTCTTATGGGTAATCAGCTGGTTGAGTGAAAAATGCTGAAAGAAACAGAAACCAGTCTCGTACAGCAAGGGAGATTATTGGGTTTGGTTTTCCACAAACTGTCTTTGGAAAAACAAAACAGAAATACCCGACCCACTTGAGGATCCCATAAAAGCAAGGAAAAGCTCCCGAATTAATCTAATATCTGCCAATTAAACTGCCAATTTGCCCATCCGGAATTTCCAACCGCCAGACTGATTTTCTATCAGCTCAGAAGAACCAAATCACATACACACTTAACAGTAACTATGTACGGCAATTCGAATATCAGACCTTTTGCTGATCAGAGAGCTAACAATGACTTCACCGCCACATAGGCAAGCCGGTATCCAAGATGAAATTACTGTAAACCCGTTTAAGACTCTGGCTACAGGTTAGTATTTCCATGGGCTCTTCCTAATTCCCTTCCATCCCCCCCCTATGCCACGATTGGTGCCTCTAGCTGCATCCCAGGCGCTACGCTTCAGTAAGTCTCCGCGACGGTAATCCCGCTGGCTTGTGCTGGTCGTCGTAAAAGGCTGCCGCTCGAAGAGCGCTTCTGGGATGTCAGCCGGCTACTAAGGGGCGCCGGATAGCGCAGCGCTTAAGCGGCTGTACGCTTCACCGGAGAACCCCGCTACCTCGGCAGCGCTGGCTTACGGGTAGTGTTCATAGGAGGACGGCATAATCTCCAGATAAAGTTCATGGTTCATCAGTTTCGCCAGTTCATGGCCACAGTTGGCCATGCTGACAGGGGCTGATGGGAATTGTAGTCCATAACATCTGGAGTGCCAAAGGTTCGCCACCACTGGTATATTTTATGGGCTTTTCTTTTTTTAAAAAAATAATAACCTTATTTATAGCACTGGGGAACAGCTTCAGCATTACAGGTCTGAATAGCCTTGCTTAGTCAAAAACAAAGTCACTTGACTCCATAGCACGGAAAATTGTGCCCTGCAGGATTTATCCTTGATTGTTGAACACAGGCAAATGCAAATAAGGTAGCAAGCAGATGTCCATTACATTTGAACTACTATACGTGGAGTCAGAGTCCAGCAACTCCTGGGTGATATTGTTTCTTTTCCAGCACAAACTGCAGCCCCCGACTATGAAAACTGTGGGAATTGCTGCCATGTGTGAAAATTCCATTTGACAGTGTTTCATTGCCTGGTACACTCAGAGGATTCCGACTCTTCCCATACGGGGTGCCAGTGGCTAGCCAGCTTAAAAACTTGGACGCAGTTAGCCCTTGCACAAATGTACCCTCTTAACTATTACTGAAACGGTGCGGCTGCCTCACAGAGTGCCCATGGAAGCCGTCCCCCGATAATAGGAAGAGAAAGGAAGCACAGTAGATGAATGGAAGCCTGTAGAGGAGAAAGAATGAAAAGGTGGAAGAAGCAGTGAATGAGAGCCAAGTTCCAGATGAAGACAGGGCCGTGCTCCAAGTAGAAATGTAATTCTTTAGTACCAGTTCTAAATGCCTTATATGGGCCTTCCTTAAGTCCTTTTTTAAATGTTACAACTGTATGTACCCGGAATGTACCAACTGCACATATCAGGAGCTCTTGCTGCCTGTAATACATGCAGTTGCCATGTTGTGTGCGGGGGCACTGTGGGTATTTAACTAGGCAGACCAGACGTCCCGCTTTTGGTGGGACAGTCCCCTTGAAAACAACTTTGTCCCAAGATCCCGCTGGTTTTTTTTTCTAAATGTCCTTTGGAAAGCTGGAAGGCTGCCGCGACTGCCTTCTGGGCTGGCGCGCGCGATGCGCCGCAGCAGCCTCGCGATGGCCGTCAGGAGCGACGCGGCGTCTTCTGGGCGCTAGTAGCCTTCCGCCTCTGTCACAGTGGGCGGGAAATGGGAGCGCCCTTCAGAAGGCTGGTAAGCGCCCTGCGGCTGGCGCGCGCGACAGCCGCTCAGCCTCGTCCTTAGGGGTTCATGGCTGCGACCATCTGGTCACCTTATATTTAACAGGCATGTAGTATCTTGATATGCATGAAAGCAACACATCCAGTGGTTCGTTCACTTACATCAAAGCTGTACACACTAGGGTTGAGCACTGACACAAAAGTTTGGGAAATGTCAGGTTTGGGTGTTGCACTCGTGAATTTTTCAGCAAAGCTCTAACAAAAGCCGATAATGCTACCTACTCAGCTTTATTTGGCTATTCCCGAAAATATTCAGGTTAAAAAAACCCAAACCCAAAATTTGGAGATCTCTCCTCCTCTACAGTTTCCCAAACGCCTGATCAGGTTAAGTCTCTTCCTTACCATGCTCCCAAGACCCATGTCTTGGAAAGCAGGGAGGCGGGCGGATCCCGCATGTGGGACTGGAGCTCGTGATGTGGGATATCTTTCCCTCTCTGCTGTCTCCCAAGGCCACTTGGGCTTGGAAAGGGCAATGGAGGGGAGAGAGATTCAGACAGGCGAAAAAGCTGGCCTCCACACGGGCCAGGGCCTTCACGGCTCTGGCCCCGGCCTGGTGGAATGCTCTTCCTCCAACTGTCCAGGGTCTCCCGGACTCTTTGGTGAGTTCCGCGAGGCCTGTAAGACGGAGCTGTTCCGGGCTGGCCTTTGAGGAACCGTCATTGATGGTGCCTTCCCTTTCATGGCTCTGCCCTTGGCCCCTACATCTGTGGGACTCCGCCATTCCTCCCTCTTGGGGAGAGGATTTTGAATAAGGAGCTGCTGGACGCCATTTATATTTATTATTGTGTTTTTATTGTATTATATTTATTTATTATATGCCATTAAAGGTATTGTATTTGTTGTTTCCAGGGCTTATATTTATACGTATTTTATTGTGAATTTCATTGTATTGTATTTATATGATTTAGCTACTGTTTTATCGCTGCTTTTAAAGATTTTAGCCATTTTTTTTATTATGTTTATTATTGTACACTCGAGCTCTCGGGATAGGGCGGTATAAAAATCTAATAAACAAACAAACAAACAAATAAATAAATAATATTATTTGGCTTTTTCTGTCCCACGTGTATTCAGCTTTATGAATATACCTGGGATGTAGTATGGGTAAAAGATCCTTAGATTCTGGGATCTCATGAGATCAGGACAGCCTGGGCTACACAGATCAGGGCACAGCATATATACCCATGTTCACACGTCTGCACGCTTGTACTGTATCTGGGAACTCTCATTGAGGTAGGATGACAGAGGAATGTACACAGATGTTTCAAGACTGCACACAGACTAGTAGTCCTCTGCAGATATGATTATGGGAAAATCGAGGTTCTGATTTGTCTGAATGGAAGCTGTAGTGGGTTGCAGACTTTCCATGATACCTGACAAACAAGTTAATGAAACAATAGGAAAATGGATGCTCTAGGTTAGAGAAGAAGGTCTTAACGCAGTGATGGCTATTAATCCCACGGCATCGGTGCCAGAGGCGGCACTCAGAGCTCCTTTCCGCGGGCACACGCAGAAAGTTCATCAGGGGCGGTAAAAATCACCCCCCCACACAATACATCTATAGGCTAGCCTGGGCACGTATCCTACCCGGAGTAAGCTCGGGTTGCTGGAAATGGGTTTGCTTCGATTAACTTCCTAGGGTCGCGGATTCACCCATTCGGCGTTGCATGGTTGCTTCACCTCGCTTAATCCTGAGTAACATGCGCCTTGGAGCTAAATCCATTTTTCTAAACTAAAACCTCAGTATTCAGGTTTTCAAATTCCTCGTTCTTGTTGGCACTTTTACATAAATAAGCGGGTTTTGCCAAAAATTTGGGCACTCGGTCTCAAAAAGGTTCGCCATCACTGGTCTAACGGCACACACTCTATTCACTTAGATAGGGCCCTGCCTACATTGCACCCCCTGAGGTCACCTACCACTTGATGCGCATGTTTAAGATTGATGGGTCCTTCCCGCTGCCCCTGTTTCCAATGAGAAAGTATAGTGTATGTGCAGTCCATTGGGACTGTTCTCGTGGACAAATTTATTACAATATAGAACAAGCGGAATTGCCAGCAGGATCCACGTCAGCAAGCTCAAGCAGCAGGTATGACGGAGTGCTCTGCGGTTACAGGTGGGCAACAGCTCCCCAGCCGAATTCATCTGCCCAAATCACCAATCATAGAAAGCTCTGCCTATGATCTTGCTGTTGCTGCGGCTGCTGCGAACAATAACGAGGCACCGGATGGTACAGCTGGAAGCACCGAGAAACACATACCTTGCTTGGGGTCACTGTTCGGTTAATGTCTGTGAAATGAGCATTCGAGGAATGTTCATGCAAAAGTCCAAAGATGAAAAGGATAAAGAAGTGGAAGGGAAAATGTGAGGGGAGGGAGCTTTTTATGTCTCAGTGCACCAAAATAAAAAAGAGAGAGAGACATTTTTAAGCAAAAAAACCCCCACAAACCCTTAAAGCAGAGGCGTTTCGAATTTCAGAATCATCCCAGATATACCAACTGCAGAATGCTAAAGGGTTTTCTGGGGATCTATCTCTCATAAGTAAATACAGGAGCAAGAACTTTAATATAAATTATTTTACAGCTTGTAAGAGCATTGTAAATTCACGTGGCTGGTTAAACAGTCTTATGCAGTGAATGTGGAAGTGGTAGCCGCAGAAGGCTGGAAATGCAGTGAGTAACAGATGGACAAAAGCATGGAGTATTGATGGGAAGTAGAATGGAATCATCCCATTCCACCAAAACTTTGGCTTCCACAAATCACTATGAACATGGGCATGGCTGAGATTCATTGTGCATGGCACTACACCACACTGGTTCTTAAGTGGCAGACTCCGTGATTAAAAGATAAAGATAAATGTTTATTAGGGAATGGCATTTCAGATAAGAAAACCAACAAGTAGGGGTAGCCTGCATCTACCTTCCTAGCTAGAGAAGGAAGAAGGGAGTTAACTTCCAAGAAGGAGGAGGAAATTTGATCTGAGAGTATCCGTCGAAGGATAGACAAGAGGTGACACAAAAGGACAGAAGGGTCTATACAGCCCTATCATGCTGACCACTCCCGGGTCTTCTTTGTGGTTCCTTCTCACAGTAGACATTGCTACTTCCAAGAGTCACCCCATACCAGCGCCAGAGGCTGCTATTTATATCAGAAGTATGTGGGGAACGTGTTTGAATGCTGTATATTCTGGCCCTATAATATGGGGTTGTCAGTTGTTGGTTGGGAAATCCCTGGACATTTGGGGGGGAGAGGAGTGGAGCCTAGGAAGGTTGAGGTTTGGGGAAGAACAAAAGGCATCAGCAGGGTACAGTCAGGGTACATCAGCAGGTAACAGTCCAGGTGCTCGGGAGCAACGGCCGCAGAAGGCCCTTGCTTTCACATCCTGCATGTGAGCTCCCAAAGCGCAATCTGGTAGGGAATACTGCACTCGTGACCAAACAGAGTGCAGCAGAGGCACTAGATGGGACTCCTCCTGGTCTGATCCAGCTGGCTCTTTCTTATGTGCTTATGTTCTTATGTACAATGCCTCGAGTCCACCCAGCAAAGTTACTATTTTCTCCAGGGGAATTGTCTGGAGATGAGTTGTAATTCCTGGCAATCTCCAGCCCCCCCCTCCCTCCCCCCTCCCAGAGATTAGCAGCCCTGCCCTGCCCTCACCTCTAAATGTTTCTGCCCCACTAGAAACCACATATCACAACCCAAATTCTGATGCAAAAGATTTTTCACTACATCCACACTTATAGAGGGGTATTAATACCATAAAAGTTGTCCGTGTTGTAATCATAGGCCCTTTCTGCACAGCACATATAAAACGTCTTGAGGATGTGAA
Source organism: Sphaerodactylus townsendi (assembly GCF_021028975.2). Classification (NCBI taxonomy): domain Eukaryota; kingdom Metazoa; phylum Chordata; class Lepidosauria; order Squamata; family Sphaerodactylidae; genus Sphaerodactylus; species Sphaerodactylus townsendi. Next base: position 76,571,139 of record NC_059434.1, read on the forward strand.
AAGAAGCATTTTGGGGAGTAGCTCTGCACAGCTTTCACCCCAAGTCATCTGCAGGAGATTTTATTTCTGCTCAACCTGGGCTTTTTAGAAAATGCTACACTAGCAATCTCCCCTGACTCGCGAAGACACAGGGTGTGAAAAGATGTTTCCTGCTTGCTGTGCCCGACTTATTTTTCCTGCCCAACTCCTTATAGCTCTTAAGTGACTGTCACTTAAGTAAGACTGTTACAACTCACATATAGGTGTATATTTCATGCGGCTCCCCCAGCGTGTAAACAGCGTTGCTAGATAGTGAGACTGCATCGAGATGCCGATTTCTCTGGACAACTTGCAAAGATTTAATGCGGGGCCTTCGAAAATACGTAGCTTATAACATATGCTGCTTTTACTACTAGGTTAATCCAGCACGGGGAGGGAGGGTGTTTTAAAGAGAGCTGGTGGGAGAAGGGTGAGAACGTTAGCTCACGCTGGAATGTATTTGGAGGTGAAAATGAGTTGACTGAGCCAGGAAAAGGAAATGCAAGTGATTAGCAAGATTGAGCAAGCAGATTCACAGACACTCTAAAGTTCCAAACTGGCTAATTCCCAAGTCGGATTGGCAGCTCTGATGCTCCTTCTCCGCTTTATGCTACTTTGTTCAGATATATGTGCTGATTTAAAATTTCCTGACCCCCAAGGCTACGTTTGGGGAGAAACTGCAGAGATGAGCTTACTCCAAGGCCATGGTGGCGAACCTTTGGCACCCTCTTAGATGTTATGGACTACACTCCTATCGTAAGCTCCCTTCCAGCATGGGCTACAATTGCGCAGACGGATGAGCTTACTCCAAGCGCCAAGGGTGGCTGTAACCTTTTGGCACTCCAGATGTTGCGTGGACTACAATTCCTATCAGCCTCCCTTCCAGCATGGCTAATGTCAAGAGATGAGCTTACTCCAAGGCCACATGGTGTGGCAAACCTTTGGCACTCCAGATAAGTTATGGACTACACACTCCCACCTCCAGCCCTTCCCAGTGCATGGCCAATTTTGGCAGAGATGAGCTTACTCCAGTAAAGCCATGAGTTATGTATCCTTGTTCTTAGCATCTCCAGAGTTGCACCATGGATTACATCAGCCCCTTCCAGCCATGCTGGAAGGGGCTGATGGGAATTGTAGTCCATAACATCTGGAGTGCCAAAGGTTCGCCACCACTGCTCCAAGGTATCGCAAAGCTGCAACAAGTGCCAGAAGCCGCCTGCCAAATTAGCATACCAGTATCATCATCATCTCTCAAGCACATCTCCTTAGCAGCGTCTCCGGCTATGCATGACATAAAGGGCAGCTGTAACGCTTGCTGTTAAGGAATTAACCCAGCAAGCCGTTCCTACATCTGCTTAACTGTTCGGCGTGCCCAGTTGCTCATCTTCAGATGACAGATTCGGACTTTGCATTCCCCAGATGAAAGCCAGGCCCCCACAAAGCAAATACGAGCACTCCTATAGGTCTTGGCACTGCCCGCGTTCCTCCGATTGTTTGTTGCAGCCTCAGAGCTGGTTTGCCTTCATCGTTAAAATTAGCGCAGTTTCTGACCCTCGGTATCCACCTTCGTTATCAAGAACTATGATCTATTTGCACCCGTTCACTACAACAGTGCAGAAGTGTTGACTATTTTGTGTAGTGAGGCTCAAACCTGTCAGCTTGGTTGCCAGCAGTCATTCTGAGAAACAGTCAAGAAGCTGCGAACACTACCGAAAAAGCCCTAGAATTCAATGCAACCCCAGTATGCCTGATACAATTAACAGTCAATAAAAAATAAAATGAAAGTACCTTGAAATGAATGGTCTGACAGTCCTCTTCACGGCTATTTCCCCAGTGCAGAGCCTGCCTTACCTAAACATCGTCACTCAGCCCAAATGCAACGGTTTGATTTGTTTAACTGACAAGCCGGGGCAGAGCAATCCTCTGTCTCAAAAAGTAAGCTGGATCTCAGCCACTCTAGTTACTATTTATTTTAAACACTGAGGGGCTGTCAGGGAAATAGCCCGCTTCTGCCTCCTCTTCGGGCTCAGCCAACATCTATTCTCCCATGACTTTAAGGGGGAAAAGAACGAGAAGGAATGTATGCTATAAATAAATTAGAGGAATGCAAAAACACTGTAAATATTGCAAATTTGGAAATGCTCTCCATAGAGGATTTCTGGCCAGGAGTTCCAGCTGCAGACAAGGCTGAGTTCTTCAGGGCTGGAGGCTGGCTAACTCGGCTACTGCTTGTCACCTCCAGGTTGGCGGCCACCTGGGTCCAAGGAAGCTGCTTAGATCCTGGCCTGCTCGCTGTGCCATGATAGCTGTTGCCATAGGAACTGGAGAACTAGGGGAGGTTTTTTTCCAGCCCTAATATTTATGAGCACTCCACACTTGGCCAGTGGGTTCCTTTACCCATCCCCATCTCTATGGCCATGTTCCAACTACTTGATGGTTATCTTGCTAGCTAAATGGAGCTTGGCTAATTGCCTCTCCAAAGACACACCCAGGATAGCGCTCCACTCCATGCACTCTGGTTGGGGATCCCTGGCCTGAAAGATATCCTCAACTAGGGCCAGAGCATTTCCAGCTCTGTCCCCAGTCTGGTGGAATGCTCTGTTGAATGAGTCCTGGGTCCTGTTAGCATTTTGAAAGGCCCTTTCTGTACAGCAAATGTAAAGCGGGTTGCAGGTGAGGTAAATGAACCCGTTGTAGCCCCAGGCCATTCGCATGGCTGAGCATCCCTTGGCGAGCGAGGGCATTGGCCAGGGTGTGTGCCTTCACACAGAGGCACTTTTTTTTTTACACTCACCTCCTTCTGCTGCGTAGCTACGAAACCTGGCAGGCATGGACCTCCAAAGCATGCTGCTGTCCCTGCACCCCTGCGTAGCTACACAGCACAGAGGCGGGGACTGGAAAAAAAGGGAAGCGCAGCCAAGTAACATGCTTCCCGGGGCAGCAATTCACTCAGCCATGACTGCAATCCACATTAAAACGAAAGAATCACAGATAGTGCGATTCTTGAAAAACCTGGGTCGTGGGGGGAAACGTGGAGCGGACTCGAGTTAGGAGCGGGATCCGTATGAAGTTTCCCCCAACACGGGTTTTATACCGTGGTTAGCCCACAGTTATTGGCCCTTGAGGAAGGGGCCTAAGTTCCATGGGATCTGTAAGACAGAGTTATTCCCCCATGCCTATGATTGAGGACAGTCATGGTATGTTTCATCGTGTCTGGCCTCCCTGTCCTGTTCCTGTTTTGGTTTCTTTTGTTTTTCCTTTCTCCCATTGCCCTCATTCCCCTTAGCTAGAATTATTTGATGGCGCCATTGAAATTTGTTAATTGTATGGGGTTTTTAATTGGTTTTTCTGAAAGCCCCCTGAGCCCATTTTGGGGAAGGGCAGCATATAACTCAAATAACAAATAACTAAAAGTAAGTAAAATAAATCACCTCCTTGCATATGTATGTAAGTGCCACGAAGTTGCAATCAACTCATGGGGACCTCAGCTAGGGGCTTCAAGACAAGGGAGAAGCAGAGGTGGTTTACCATGGCCTTCCTCTGCAGTCTTTCACTTGGTGGACTCCCATCCTAGCATGGACTCTGCTTCGCTTCCAAGGTTGGATGAGATCGTACTATACTATGCTGCCTCATAAGAACATAAGAACATAAGAACATAAGAACAAGCCAGCTGGATCAGACCAGAGTTCATCTAGTCCAGCTCTCTGCTACTCGCAGTGGCCCACCAGGTGCCTTTGGGAGCTCACATGCAGGATGTGAAAGCAATGGCCTTCTGCGGCTGTTGCTCCCGAGCACCTGAAAGGCATTTGCAATCTCAGATCAAAGAGGATCAAGATTGGTAGCCATAAATCGACTTCTCCTCCATAAATCTGTCCAAGCCCCTTTTAAAGTTATCCAGGTTAGTGGCCATCACCACCTCCTGTGGCAGCATATTCCAAACACCAATCACACGTTGCGTGAAGAAGTGTTTCCGTTTATTAGTCCTAATTCTTCCCCCCAGCATTTTCAATGGATGCCCCCTGGTTCTAGTATTGTGAGAAAGAGAGAAAAAGTTCTCCCTGTCAACATTTTCTACCCCATGCATAATTTTATAGACTTCAATCATATCCCCTTGAAGATTGATCATGTTGTGAAGTTGCCTCCCCTCTTCATTTTCCCCTCCTCATTTGCAAAGTTAAGTGGACTAAAAAAAACCCTCCCTCTTGACAGAATTCTTAACATTTGTTATACTTTGAGAAACAAGCTGAAAAATCTTTGCATTTTAAAGTTTCTCCCTGACACCCATGAGCCCTAGAAAGGTATGCTTTTTTACAAAAAACAACAAACAAGGAAGTGAGATTCTAAAGAGTTTCCCGTAGACACCATGAATATTACATTGAAAACCATGTTTCTGTACCTGTGGACTGAACACAGCCATGCTGACAATCAACAAGTGTGCCAAGTTATTTTCCCACCTTTCCTAGAACTTCACAACGTGATCGATCTGCAATCCGCTGACATGGCAAAAGAACATCATTTGCATTCATTTTAATGACTTTTCAGAGAACCGATGCCCGGCTTCCCCACAGTTGCCCGAGCTTCCTGGCTTTCTACTGATTTCCTGAGGTGCCTAGGTTATGTTCATTTAAACTGCAGATCCGCTGAAATTTATTCTCTTGAATCCCTCGAGTTTTTCAAAAGACTGACTTTAGCTGCTAATTCATCAAAAATGATGGCTCCACACTCGAATATGTAACATATGTTTTCTAAATAAAATGGAGAGAAACTAATCTCTTCGCTCTTTTTTTTGCATTGACAGCTCTGAAGTTAATTACATCGTCCACCTTGCCTACATTTGTACGGATTCAGAGATCTCGAGCGAGCTGTAAATTTTATCACTTCTCATGTTTCCATAATTATTCTGACATCTTAGTTGGTGGGATTTCAAGCAGAGAAGGTTCTTGGCCTGTCTTTCAGGAAAAAAATGTGTTGTTTTATCGTCCTTGAAATCAAGTATAGCAAAGGATAGGATTTGGTTTATCTGCATGCTGGATCTGGTAGTTAATTCTCTCCGTGGGGACGGGCTGCCATCGTTTCTGTCATTCATTTCAGTGATCATTTTATAAACATACCAGCATCACTACAGCAGGCTGCAGAAAGGGCTTTTATATTTAGCAAAGCTCTTCCCTGATTCACACATAGACCTAGAAAGGAGGCAAATAGCCCCTTTCCTCTTCATTTACTGGAAAGACCCCCCTCTCCCAAGCCCCAGCCAAACACGAGGGTGAACATGTCCAAGTTCTCACCCATAAAAGCCATCCATATGCTTCCTATACTTTTTGTGCTTCAATACTGGTCCAAACATCTGCTATGTACATATAGCTAGAACCTGATTTTTTCCCCGAAAATGGGCACTCTTGGGAACAATGCTCAAGCCAGAAATGTCATGAAGAGCGCCTGTCTCCAACTCCACGCACACACCTGCTCTCATTCAGAGGAGCAACATCTGTGTAGTCTGAGAAAACGGAGTCTGCATGTTCCTGGGAGAAGCTGTAGAAGTCTTGGCGCCAAACTGGGTTCCAGCCTGCTTTCCCAGTCATGCTGAGGAATCACAGCTGATCGTAAAATAAGCACGGGCATGACTTGGCCAGCAACATGTAAGAGAAATGTGTTACTGTCACCACAATGGTACTTCAAATGTGTGCAAAGCGTATTGGATCTTTTATTTAGTTTATTCCCAGAACTAGGCTTGGTGGTTTGGTCAATCGAAATCGGAAGGATCTGAAGATTTTTTTTAACAGAGGTCTCGCCATGGCCTCTTTTAAGCTATTGGGGAAAATCCCAGTACTGAGGGAAAGATGTAACAATTTCCATCAGAGGGGTATGTATGTTATCCACGCTGGCTTTTACTAGCCAGGACAGGCACAGGTTGAGAAGGCACAGTGGCGAGCAGCAGTGGCGTAGGAGGTTAAGAGCTTGTGTATCTAATCTGGAGGAACCGGGTTTGATTCCCCGCTCTGCCACCTGAGCTGTGGAGGCTTATCTGGGGAATTCAGATTAGCCTGTACACTCCCACACACGCCAGCTGGATGACCTTGGGCTAGTCACAGCTTCTCGGAGCTCTCTCAGCCCCACCTACCTCACAGGGTGTTTGTTGCGAGGGGGGAAGGGCAAGGATATTGTAAGCCCCTTTGAGTCTCCTGCAGGAGAGAAAGGGGGGATATAAATCCAAACTCCTCCTCCTCCTCTTCTTCTTCTTCTTCTTCTTCTTCTTCTTCTTCTTCTTCTTCTTCTTCTTCTTCTTCTTCTTCTTCTTCTTCTTCTTCTTCTTCTTCTTCTTCTTCTTCTTCTTCTTCTTCTTCACATAGTGGCTTAGCTGCGCTAAGGATGCTGCCCACATTGTCATGGGATAGTGGGTCGAATTAGTTCAATGAAGGACCCAAAGATGACCCACGGGCCTCTAGTTCACTCACTGTGTCAAAGTTGACAGGAAGGTCCAGGTGGAGAGGCAAAGGTGGCGTGGGGGGGCATGGGGGGGCAGAAAACTGGGAGTCTGCCTCAGGCTCCATTTTCCCCAGATACACCACTGTTTGCTTGGCTGGGTGGGTAGAGCCTGGCCTGTTTAAAAGTGTTAGCTCAGGTCTGGAAAAGGCAGAAGTCTGTTGCCCTGGGAACACCATCTTGCATCATCCCATTGTGTCAGTTTAGCACACGTACAAAAGGGAAAAAACGATAAAAGGAGGGTAGCACATTTTTTTAACAACAACCACCTAGAGAGTTGCCAGACATTTTTGAAATACAAATCAAGAGTGCATTCAAAACGCAGACAGGAAGACTGTAGCGGTATACATTACTTAGAAAGTTCTGTCACTTGTAAAAGAAATTTTGCTACTTTTTCCAAGAGCATGACATCTGTGTTGTTTAACAGAAGCTCCACAACAGAACAGTCAGAGTCACTTTCAGATTTGTCTAGGGCCAGCCTGGGGGAGAAATTCCTAATGCCCACATATCTCGGACAGTCAAGAATAATGTGAGTAAGAGTCTCCACTTGATTTTTACAGTGTGGACAAACCCGATCCTGGAGAGGGATAGATAAGTAACGACCCTTTGTAATGGCCGATGGGAAGGTAGCACATTGCAGACTTTGTGGTGACGAAGGCGCTGACAGAACTTAAATGCAATCCTTCACCACATCACGTGCAGGGGAAGGCACCTTAGAAGAAGAAGATAAGAGTTTGGATTTATATCCCCCCTTTCTCTCCTGCAGGAGACTCAAAGGGGCTGACAATCTCCCTGCCCTTCCCCCCTCACAACAAACACCCTGTGAGGTGGGTGGGGCTGAGAGAGCTCCGAGAAGCTGTGACTAGCCCAAGGTCACCCAGCTGGCATGTGTGGGAGTGCACAAACTAATCTGAATTCCCCAGAGAAGCCTCCACAGCTCAGGCGGCAGAGCTGGGAATCAAACCCGGTTCCTCCAGATTAGATACACAAGCTCTTAACCTCCTACGCCACTGCTGCTCACTTAGAAAAAGCTGGGGAAAGCAACCCACCGGGAAGCATTTCAGTAGGATGCCGGGACAACAATAGCAAAAATACAGAACAAGTGTTTCATGTGGAAACAGATAGGGGTCATCTTGAGGTCATCTGATCAATACACACCTGTGCAGGAGTACAAACCTATACTGCCAAGGACCAAAATGCCTGTTGTTGATCCACAATGTACTAATTATTTGATTGATTATTGCAATAGATTATTAAATCCTGTGACATCAAACATAGCAGGCAGTAGTTTCTGTTGGGGAAAATGGCATGAAAGAAGTTACCCATCTCCCTTGAAGCTGCACCTCCAATCTAAACTGTGTTTACCCACAGGAACTCTTAAAGGGAAATCCAATGACAGCTCCTTCTATTTAATAGATAGCTCGTTCTTGAATTTCACCAGAAGAGGAAGTCACATTAATAAGTTCTAGCAGGTGAAATTTCTACGGGAATCCTGTCTAAGGCACAGTTTTAATTATTTGCAACAAACCCATCATAGGCCCCGGCTTCAGAGATTCAAACAATAATCTCTTTCATCCCACCAGGACGCTGCTCAGACTGCGATTGAAAACTGCGATGTCTCAGATTTGAACGCATTTTGCCGTTTACTTACCAGGTAATTTGTCTTTATGTTGACACAAAGACCATCTTTATCCTCTTTCTGTTATGAGATGTAGCGCACAGGGCGGCTAGCAATATTTTAGTTAGCTGTATGTATCCTCACCCTGAGCTCTTGATTATCTTTTCCAGCCACTGCTGTGAAAAGGTATTCCATGTGGTCACGATCAGAGCTGTTTATCATAAGGAGAGTTAAGTAAGGGAATAAAAGTTGCAATGATTTTATTGTAGGGTTTAATAAAGAGACACTGGCTGTAAAACCTAAATAAATGTATTTCTTCCTATCCCTTTCCCACGAAACTAATCCAACTCATTTCAAATATTGCGTGTGTGATTTAACACCCAAATGGAGTTTTCTGAAGTGTGAGAAGGAAAATCAGCCAGGCCTTTCGGAGGCTGCAAAGAGTATCTTTTTCCTTTAAACATCATTTGTGTCGGTTTTTCACATCTTGGACAGCTTCCTAATGTTTATTTGGCTTGTCGCAACTCAAGTGACTTGGCACAGACCACCTCAATTTGTCATTTTCTGTTGGCTTTAATGATTGCTGATGCCCTTGGCAGCTCTGAGTATATGGGGTATATGTGTGGGAGAGACAAAGGAAGAGAGAATTCAGAGCCAAACTCTACTTAATAAGCAGCCAAATCCCCTTCCCAATACAACCTACTGAAAAATAAATCTAAAAATAACAGCACATCTCAAATCTGCTTGGCATTTGATAGGAAATAGGATAAAAATGGGCCACAAGAGGGAGGAAATGTATATTTTTGGCCATGCGGAAATGGCCAAAGAAAGCATTCTGATGGGATATATCCAGCAAGGATGATTCATGTGCAATGACCTAGCAATATGGTTGCCAGCTCTGGCTGGGGAAATGCCTGGAGACAGGTGCTGATGCCTGTGGAAGAGATAATTTAGGGGGGGAGGTTCACTTAGGCCCCTTTCGCACTGTAGGATCCGGCCTTAGATTGACTTGGGTCCGACCCGGGTACTCCGCACAGCCGTAGCGTCGGACTCGTGTCTAACTCGACTCACCCCCCCTCTCACCGTTACATTTTCGACTGGGATGAGTTGACTGGCGAACTCGGGTTGCACTCAAGCCAAAGCCGGCGGAGTGCAGAATCTCCCTCAGCTCGACTCTGCCAGCCAGCAAATCACAGTGCAGTATTTTCGGCCATGCGCAGAACGGGAGACTCGTGGCGGCAGCGAGAAGCGCGCCTTAAAAATATCCTCCTACGTAGCTCCTACGTCGATAAACAAAAAAAAAGGGACGCGCACTCACATTTCCCGCCATAGAACAGCAGCCAAACGGGAATGAGGAGCAGAAGACGCGAGGAGATAATCCCGCTCTCTGAACTCGGCTCCGGAGACACGAGTCAGCTGCTGTGCGGAGAAACGGAGGACTCGAGCTCAGGTAATGATTTCCACGGACACGAGTCGAACCTGAGTCACCTTGTGTGTGTGGAGAGGGCCTTAGAATCAATGCTGTTTGCCCTTTGAAGCTGCCTTTTTCTCCACAGAAACTTTTCAATGTAGTTTGGAGATCTGTTGTAATTCTGGGAGAAGTCCAAGCCCCGCTTGACAATCCCAATGCGGTTCCATATACTTTTTCGCTGCAAGTCCAGACTTTCTCAGAAGGAGTTCCAAGTAAAGTCAAAGAATTTACTTCCAACATTCTCAGTCTTTCAGCCCAAATCTCATACACTCTCAGAGATTACATGCGGGCATTGTTCCATTTCAGAGGATAGCCATCCTTACTTTAGCTGTCTCTTGTCAATTTTCTCCAGCAAAAGCAACTTCCATTCCCAATTTCACTTTCTCCAAACTGCAGACACATTGTTATCTTCACCTTAACATGACACTGCTCATTTGAATGAAACTGACAAAGGTGATACAAGTGAGCTGGCTTGTGTCTGTGGCCTTGCATTACAACGCTAATGCTATACCTCCCCCCACTCCATTTGCAAAGCTAGATACTGGTTTTGCAAAGAGGGTGGGCCAGTAAAGTGCCTGTAAAGATGGGCAGAGTTCTTCCCATCTCAGTAGGCACCCCCCATTTGCAAAACTGAATCCCAGCTTTGCAAAGGGGGTGTTGGCTCAGGCAAAGAATAGGACAGCCCTGCAAGGACCCCAGATCTTTAAAAAGTGTTACCAGCTATGAGAGGGTTGTAGGAGTTGTAGTCCAGTTGGCTCCTCTTTGCTTAGGAAATGGTGCCCTTTGGACTACTTCTCCAAGAGTCCTTCGCTTTAAGGAATGAGTTGTCTGAAACACACTGGGCTTTTATATAGTAGGACAAAATAATGTAAAAGTGTGATTAATCATAACAGTTCATAGAGGTCAACATAATTTATTCTATCATTCAAAAGAGTTGTTGATTATATCTGTATTTATAAAGAAAAATATGTATATAATATATGAGAGATGTCATTTTGTACTTTGTACCCCTTCAAGTAAGTAAGTAAGTAAGTAAGTAAGTAAGTAAGTAAGTAAGTAAGTATGTATGTATGTATGTATGTATGTATGTATGTTTGTATGTATTTAGGCAGATAAAATATAAGCAGATAAGTTCCATTCTATGGATCCATTAGCAGAAGCTGAGTTTGGAATCCAATCGCTTTTCTCCACTGTAAAAATTATTGAGACTTTGGGGCAACAAGTTTTAAAAACCCAAATCAGAATAGAAATGGAAAATCTTATTACTGGCTGAAGAACATTATAAAAGAAAGTATCTTGACAACACAAACAGTTTGATGATAACAGCTTTGCTCTCTGCCTCTGGATCAATGATACCAGTCCTTAAAAAGGGCAGCAGCAAACTACTTTCATTCCTGTTTAAAGATATCAGTAAAAAGTGATCTCAGTGCAGGATGAAAAGGTCAAAATCAAATTGCTTCAGATCAGTCACAAAATCACTGCCTGGGAAAGCGTTGGATTGATTCTGTACGTTTTCTTTACAGGAGCTTCTGAATTGTCGAATGCTCGGCGCACATGGTACCAAGCAACAGTCATGCAAGCATTCCTTGGGTGAGTTCAAGAAATGAAGGAGGTAAACACAATCGACAGAGAAGACAAAATCTCAGTACAGAAATGATAACATGCATGCTGAACTTATATGTGTAAACAAACAGATAACAGGGAAATAGACTCAGACTCAAAAGATAAAATATATAGACACAGGAGATGGATTCCGTAGCAATTCAAGCTGAAGACATGCTGGGTTATGGGTGCTTTTAAAATACATGACTGAAAAGTGTATTGTTGCCTTCACTGCCCCTGTATCCATCAACAAACTTCTCAGGTTTATATAGGCGCTTCAGAGGTCTACATGACTTCTTTGACTAAAGAAAGGGAGGCAAACAACACTTTTACAGTGTTAGCAGGAGTAGGAATCAGTTTCTTCAGATAAGAATTACAATTCTATCAGCCTCTGTCAGCATGGCCAATTGGCCATGATGGTAGGGGCTGATGGGAATTGTAGTTCCTGAACATCTGGAGAGCCGCAGGTTCCCTACCCCTGTGCCAGCACAAAGGGACCTGACCGGTGGAAACTAAGAAGACCTCTAGGCCAACTGTATTCCTAGTGACAGTATCAGGAGTGAAAAAGATTCAAGAAAAAAAGATTCAAGAAAAAGATTCAAGAAAAAGATTCAAAGCTTCAAAATGCATTCTTCAACTATGGTGGAAACAAAAAAACAAGAATTGCTCAGCCTTGTCTATACCCACAACTTTCCCTACACCCACAACTCAAGAAAGCACAGGTTCTAGTTCTGAACTCAGACTGACTATAGAAAATTAAAATCTTCTCCCCGGGTGTAAATATGTAATCAAAGACTGGGGGAAAGTGGTTAAACCATCTAGACTACAATTACAAATGGAGGGTTAGTATGCTCACCTAATCCATAATTAAC